>NC_056744.1:75113159-75245659 GCF_019279795.1 Protopterus annectens | reverse complement strand
TATCTAGATTTTTGCACTGTATTGGTCTGCTGCTTCCAGCCTCCACAAAAGGCAGGCAGTCAGCTTACTTTCTGGGTAGCTCCTCTATTGTTGGCTTAGTTCTTCATGTCACAGTTGCTTGCTGTGTAATGGTGGCAGATGACTCCTGTACATTGAGGGAATATTCTGCTGTTCAGTGTATATTATATTTGATCATCTCTGTGCCTGCAGCCTCAGAGATGAAACTGGACAGGTTTGATACTGCTTGTCAGTGAATTGCTGTTTTATTATGTTGTAGCAACCTTTCGGTGAGTTTAAAAGTAAGGGTGTGTATGTGGTCATTTCCTCATAATAAATCATAAAAAGTTCTAGTGTATGTGTTATGTGCATCTATGTTCTTAACCTGACAATTACAGTTGTCGGGGCACCTGTGATATGTAAATTCTGATAATGTTGAGACCTTGTATTGGAGTTTTGTCAAGCAGAGTGGATCTACCGCCTTCTCCTCCCAGTCATTAGAAGCTGGGATGTACCTTCCTTCATGTTTGAGTTAAGTAGTGGTCACTGTGGTAGTAGTGTGGCTGCTTCTTCAGTGGTGATTTTAATCTAGGGCTGTAAACACCATTTCCTTCCCCTTTATAGATCAGCATGCAGTAAAGCTTCCTTTATGGAGGCAGACACACAATGCTGCAGTCAGTTGAACACAACTGGTTAAGAGCATAGATTCCTGTAAGTTGACTCTTCAGTCATCCATCCATTAACAATCCCTTTTCCCATTATTGCACATGAGGTTGAGGTGTCACCAACAGTGACAATCCTCTAGAGTAAAGGTTCACACCACCGGGTGGCTAGCCATGCCACTGTTTGTCTTTATAGCTTTCCCAGTTGATAAAACACTTGAATGCTTTCCGTAAGCTCTTTCCCCAAGCCATTTCTCTATTATATTGTCTTGTAGTGACATGCAAACCAGACACAAAACTGCTAAGGGTGCCTTGTTTATAAGAAGAAAAGCCTTATGATATTCAGTATTCTTTTCATTTACATGCTTTGTAACAAACGTATTACTGGATAATGCCTAAGGTTTTAACCCAGTCACAAGCATGGAAAAAAGCACACAGATTTTTCTTTAGTCATACACTGTTAACCAGAACCTTCCTCTCTCTCCCCCTCTAGCCATCCCACTGTTGTTCTTTCATGCCACACACACACACACACACACACACACACACACACACACACACACACACTCACATCTATGGCCAATTTAGAGTATCCAATCCACCTATTGCATGCCTTTGACTCATACAGGTAGAAAATAGTTTTTTGAAAGAGACAAGCCCAATTGCACCATCTCAAATCCCTTTGTATTAGGGAAAGCAGAAAAGTCCCAGAATAGTTCACTGTGATCTCTCATGTGCAGAGAAGATGCATTTGTTTAAGACAAAAAGCTTTGATGAAATTCAGGCAGGAGTACCACTGAGATTTTATCAGGAACATAAAACCTATACAAATTTCTATCCTTGCTTTGTAAGGAAGCAGTAGTAACATTCACAGGAGTAGAAGTGGTGTGTATGAACATGCACTTGCACTTGTGAAATATTCTGTTCATTTATGTCCTACACACACACACACACACACACACACACACACACACACACACACACACACACACACACACACAGAATGTTATGCTGTAACACCACCTTTTGTTTCTTTCCATCTGCAAAGGAAATCTTTCTTTCAGTACTTCTACCCCGCCCTTCCAAATGTTTTGGTAGTTTGGAGTCTTTTCCATTTTAAAGTAGCGGCACTGTAGATTTTATGTTTTTTTTATTTCTACCCATGGTTAGCCTTTTTTGTTAGGTTAAAGATTTTATTTATTTATTCTTAATGCTTCAAAATCTAATTAAGAGGCAGTGACATTGATATAAAGATATGAGGCTTTTAAAGACCTGAGTTTATTTTTAGTTAGGTTATGCAGATTTACAGGCCATAGGCCAGATTTTGCACACTCATGAAGAAATGAGACTTGTTTTCTGTTGTTGTTCCTTCGGCTTTTCCCGGTTAGGGGTCGCCAAAGCGGAACTCCGGTCTGCTAATGATTGGCAGTAGATTTTCACTTGTTTTCTGTTGTGGATTTCAAAAAAGACAGTTGCTTTCTGCAGAGTTGTAATTGCTACATTGTATTGTGCTTTTCCAGGGTTGCTGTGTTATTGGTCATTCATACTTGTGTTGTACCTTTAATTGTAATGCTGCATACCTGGCTGGTATGGGGCATTTTCAGCTTTTCTCTTTTGTCCTGGTGTTTGCTATGCATGAAGAGCACTCTGATAAGGATTACATCCAATAGCTTGCAGCAGTTTCTTTAGCACCAGCAGCCGTTTTGCAAAAGTTTAAGCCTTGGTAAAGGTATGAAGCTTGGCACACAAACATAGCTATTTCTGTAAATTTGGATATAGAATCTGTGTGCATTTAGAATTTGCTGCTGTTTAAACAGTACTGTTTGCATCTTTCCACAAGTGGTCTGTATGCATTTTTCCCCTGAAATGAGCATGAGTATGTAATTTTGTGAAATTAAACTTTAAACTTTACACTTTCATATCATAGCTGCAGATTCGCTGTGTGATTTAATGTACAGAGACTGTGTGGGGGAAGAAAACTGATTTTTTTTCTGTAATTTTCAATAGACCGTTCCAGGAGTGGATTCTAAGAACAGACATATGGGATTTTGCTTTTGTCTTGGAGAACTACTTGTATTTGAGACTTCATTCAAAAGGAGAGGTAAAAAAATGTGTTACCATTTCATTACTGTTATTTTTTATTTTATTTAAACAAAGATGTTTATTATAGAAAGTTTTAGTAAGGAACTGAGTAGTGAACTGACTGCAGTCTGATCAGCAAATCCCCCAATAAGTAAGAGTATAGAGGATGTTGAATCCCTGTTTGTTAAGCTGTCACTTGATTATGGTCAATAATATCTGCTATGTCATGATTAATTTCCTAAGTGAACTGGACTTTGAGAGTGAGAGAGATGTATTTTGGTTATTAGCATGTTTATATAAAAACATTGTGTGTAACAGCTGCATTAACTGGTTGTCACAGTGGACACTACTGTCTACTTTGTAGGGTTTTTTTTCTTTTCTTACCCAACTTTGTGATGCATCACCACATCACATGGTTTAAGTGAAAGGAGCATTAAATTCAGAACCCCACTGTGATATGCTTATGTGGGATGTACATCCTACACCCGAATGTCCGCAGTGATGCTCGGATGGAGTCTTGGTTTTGTTCAGACATAGTCTGTCAGAACAGTTGAGTAGTGTCTTCTTTTTAAGTACATTGATGGTCTCATTTTTGGATAGCACAGTAACTGAACTTAAGTGCTGCAGTTGCTGCACAAAGGAACACTTTTTGTAGTACAACAAGCCTCGCTTATCCTTGGGGGTGGGATTCCAGCACAGGATGGCCCTATTTTGTGCTTTTCCCAAGGATAGCTACAGTCTTCCTCCCCAGACCAGCTCTAGCAGGTGTCAGTGCTACAAACTGAACATCAGTCACCTGGGTCATAATGACACTGTGGATGGTTATGATTTTTTTTATTGTAGAAAATTAAAATGTATTTATTATAGTTATTGTGTTTTAATTTGTATTTAACCAAGAGTTAAGTAATTGGGTAAAGGAGGTGTATGAATGATTCTGTATTTCTTAATTTGGTTTTGGAAGTGCCACAGCAGCGTGTATGTGGTATTGCCAAGTGGTTTATTTCTTGCCTTTGGGTCCTTTGGAGAAGGTGATTGCTTGTTATGTGAATAGGGAGCAACAACTGCATGACTGACATGCTATGAAAGACGTGAAGCAAAATGGAGCATGGCAGAGGCTAATATTGCTCGAAGGAGAAAACCCTTGTAGCTTTACAAGGCTGGTGTATACAAAAAGGGCATTTTTTTCCCCAAAACTGTTTTGGGTGTTCCAGGGTGCTTGATTAAAACTGGATGGGCTGATCGCTATTAATCTTTCCCAACCATGGTGTTGGACATGCAGCAAAGTGTGCAAAGTGATAAACCTACAGTTACAGTCGAAGGAGTAAGAAGTGTGTAAAATTTGCAGATACTAGTAAATATCCTTGGTATACTTTCAAAGTACTCATGAATGCTTGAAATAGTGTGAAGTTACTGCCAAACCTCTTTCCCCACAGTGGGGCCAGATGACATCTGCAGTAACAATGGACGTAGAAAATGCAGGAGCACATCAGTAGGTGTCTTACTGTCCTACAATGAAAAGGAGAAAGAGCAACTGCATTTCATAGAAGTAAGTGGTGCCTTTCTGTTTGTGCAATGTGCTTACCAGTCCTATACATCCTTAAGTGTGAAACGGGAGGACATGCAGTAGTCATTGTGTGAGGCACCGCTGTTGTCATACCGACAAGAGCCCAGAGTCCAGCCCCTTCTATGAGCTTGAAGTTGTCATTAAATGTTTGTTACCCAATGGAGATTGTGGTCTGCACCCCCAGACATCCTTCCTCCTCCTTTTTCCAGGAGATGTGAGCCACCAAAGCCATTTTGTTTCTCCGCATCTGGGCCTCTGGCAGCTTAGATGCTAGTTGAACTCTAGCTGCTTGTGATGCATGTGGATGTCTTGAATTTTGTATCATTTGACAGGCTCTTTTTTATGATGATTTTTTGCTTTGCTGTTTCCTTCTGAGCATTTGTAGCCTCCTTGAACCCTGCTGATGACAGTAATAAAATTGTTTTTGTTGCATTCTGTTGCATTTGAACCTTCTGGTCATCATAGCCATTGACCGATATTTGAGCTTGTACCATTTTTTGAGGACTTTTATTCAGTTTGAGTGTACCTTGTCTTGAATCTTGTGTCAATATCGTATGCCTAAAATTGAGCTTTCAAGGCTGCAGACATCCTAAGTTTAGCATTCATTTACTGTTTTTTTTTCTTTTTGATAACCAATTTATCCTGTTCAGGGTTGGTGGGGATCTGGAACTTGTCCGGAAAAGAAGTGACACTATTTCATCAAAAGTTTATCCACATTAATTTCTTATGATGTGTTTGGGATATGGGAATAAACTTGGAGACTATGACAAAACACATGAGCATGCCCATGCATCTTAAGGTGGTTTTAGCAAAATCCTGAACTGCTAAGTGGAGTCCCATCCTCCATAACATGTAGGGCTAAAGGCTGTAGGCATTAGGACCACTAAACAAGTACAAATTTTCATAGGCTATCAAATATCCTTATCTGACACTTAATGTACCACATTGCTCACTGCCTCCAGATCTTCCTTCCTGTTCTGCAGCTCAAACAAACTGTACAGTGGCCGGGACTGCCTCCTACAGTTAGCATTGTTTTTATCAAACGTTGCAAGTATCTTTATCTTTTCTGTGGCATTTTGATAGTGCTCTTTCTTTATATTTAGGACCTTTTTTGCAACTCTTTTTCCTTTTTTTCACTCCTATAGGAACATATGGGAAAGATTCTGTATTTTTCAGCATAGACCTGTTTTAATGGCTTGCTATTTCTTAGGGTTTTCTTTCCTTTTATCATCCTCCTTTTTATTTGCTTGTTGCGCCTCACTTTTTCAAGGAATATAATTTTTTTTTTTGATATTTGTGATTTGGGCATCCAGCCTGAATTGAAGCAGACTGAGCCTTCCATAATTATCTCTTTGGTATGCAAATTTTTCCCCTGGCCCTTGTGTAGTGAGTGTTCCATTTATTTTGGCCAGGGACACTATCTTGAAATGTTACATTTGTTGGCAGTCTTCTGCTTCTACTTATCAGCACTGGCAGGATCATTTAAGGTTATACCCTTGACATAAAATTTTATTTGTTAGATCACACTCAGCTGAAAGGATTAGATTTGTCCATCTTGGTGTCAAGGTCTGCTGATGTCCTTCCATATCACTGTTGCAATATTCTTTATAATAGTGATCCCCTACCAAGGGCAGCCCAATGTCCAGCTAATATACCAAAGCCTTTTGGTTGTAAAGGGTATGCTGTACATCACATGTATGCTTCCTGCTCACGCATAGGGCATAAAGGTGACATCCGGATGTACCGTCCTCTTTGTTACCAGTCTGAATGCCATCTTTGGTCTGAACGCCCGTTTGTTTTTGCTTCTTCTGCTTACAGATAAATGCGCCATTGGGGTTTTTGATTTTATTTCCCTTATGTTTATTTTGTAATGTGGTTGTTGGGTTTCATGTCATCCAGAAAGTGGGAAATGCCAGTGTAGGAGACGGATTTCCCATAAAGATCATCACAAGCAGTGTTTGTTCTGTTTAGGCACTTCTCATGACCATGCATCTTGCGATATTTGTCGGTGCTTTTACCCTAAAACTTTGAGGAGTTGGCTTTCTTCCCTAGTGACTTAACTTGTTGGTTAATGATTCCATGGAAGGATTTTCCTGGCCAGAGGGTCAGCCGCCTACAAAGAAAAAGGACAAGAATGTTTGGTCTGATTCTTTGGCTTTTCCGCCAGTTCCAGATGTCTCTCTTGAGTCTAGTGAAAGCACAGAGAAGCATCCAGTTTCTTTCTCAGATTTCTCTGTCATGACAACTTTAGAGGCAGGCATGAACCCGACACCACGCATGATCATTGAGGTTTTACAGATGTCCACCTTGTATGTACAGGGGAAACCACGGCTGATTTATTACTGAAGGGCGTAGGGGTGTTCCTCAAATTTTAGTTAGGGAAGAGGTCTAACTACCATTGACTGTTGTTAGGGGTCAGAGCCTCCAACATTTTTTGTTTTATTTCCCACTCAAAAAGAAGCAGAAAATTAAACCTGTTTTGCCTGCTCCCAAGGATCCTCAGAGTGAATGGCAGAACTTCATTTGAGGCTTGTTTAATGCCCCTATGGCTCTCAAGCTTCCACATGGTGTTTTCTTTTCCTGCTCCCCTCAGTCTTCTACTTCTTTTAAGAGACCTAGGGAACAGGATCCTTCTGAGGAGGATGCTGCAGATTCTGATGAAGAGTCCTTGACTTACTCCTTCCAGATTCCTTCTGCCTCAGAACTATAATCCAGTGGCAAAGAGTCTTCTCAGTCCTGACTCAACTTTTGCGGAGATATCATGTGGTAATAATGTTCCTAGAATGATGGACTCAAATGGGACTGTGGTCAAGTGTTTGATGTTCAGAAGAGGTGCTATGAACTTTTGTAAATGGAGTCTCCTAGGCCCTTTGCTGTTCCTCCAGTTCTTGATGCCTTGATGGATGGTTTTTCGGTACTTGCGTATTATCGCAACCAGATTTTCGCAGCTGCGAAAATCGCATGCTATAATAAGAGCTACTGCAAAAAACACCCTAAACTGTTTTTTTTTTACATGTTTATGAATGAATTAAAGAAGAAGAACTAATGAATAATAACTTTTGATTCAAGTCCGGAAGGAAAACAATTGCACCAGTCTTCCCTCTGTTTTGCCATGTATTACACACGCACGCTTCAGTTGTCAGGGCTGCTGTCTAAAAGTTGAAACAACTGCCACTAACACATAATGTATTGACGCCTGAAGTACGTCAAAAAGTTCAAGGGGAATTGAAAGGGTTACGCTGACATTTGACATTTAACTGAGCGGTGGAAACCTGCTGTAATATTTCTTGAGGTTCATGTATACATCATTACATTTACAGTTAATGCAGAAATGAATTAGCAGCACACATGCTGCCAGTAAAATGCATGTCAGGTTACAAAAACCCTGTCAGTGACAGAAAGTGCATTCATGTCTGAATTCCAGACAAAGAGTTGAAGGGGACTTGAAAGGGTAATAGATGACTTTGTACTAAAGGTTCACATATATGTTAATGCAAGGAAGAGATAGCACCATCCTTGCCGGCAGTAAGTGCATACTTCAACAGCAACACTGACAGTTTTCATTTTGGTTTGTTAACCCTTGCTAAAACATCCTTCATTGTAAAAGCAAATGGATTTCCTGACATTTGTACGACATTAACGGACAAATGTCAACAGTGGGAAACAGTAACATTTGACTACTGGCCATGAACATTCATACGACATACTTCTGATTAAGTTGCCTTTGCTACGCTTGTGATCAGGAAGGCAGGATCTGTCATGTGCTGTTGCAGTGCGGAGTTCACTGGCCAAGTGAGACACACAAGGCAGGAGTCGAAAAATTGGCAGTTATTCCTCTCCTTGCCTCATACAGTGTGTGCCACAGTATTCCTTACTTGCTTCCACTCCTGTTTCCAGCTTAATTAACCTGTCTTCTCATAAACAGGACAAATTTCGCAACAGCAAAAATCTAGTTGCGATAATACGCAAGTACCGCTTTTTCTACTGCTTCTCAGGCTCCTGATTCTCAACCCCCCTGCTTCCAAAAAAACTGTTATGTTTTATAAAGTGCCTGGGGACTGTAGGTTTCTATATAGGTGTTTTTCTATTGACCCTTTTGTGGTGTCAGTGGCTTCTGATAAGCCTTCCAGATTGTTGCCTTCCGGAAAATTGCTGCCATCTGATAAGGATAGCAGAACCATGGAGAGACTGGGTAAGGAGGAGTATACTTCTGCTGCCCTAATCTTTAGAGTTGTTACTTATCAGACACACATGACTAAGTATGTTTTGGCTCTTCTCTGTCAAGCTATTTCTGATCTCCCTGATTCTGAGGGGAAGGCCTCTGCTCTTGGTTTTCTTGGGACTTCCTCCCAAGTAGCTCACTATTCCATTGAATACAGCTATGATGCAGTTGATGCTTCATCTAGGACTGCTGCTTTTGGATCTGTTTTGAGAGAATATTCTTGGCTCAGATTTCAGGCTTTAGCTGATGATATCAAGGCTAAACTGATGAATGCTCCTCTGGATTATAAACATTTGTTTGGCGCTGCTGCTGCAGAGTTTAAGTCCCTGCAAAAAAATGGCAAGGCCTTACAGGAGTTGAAGCATATTTTTGTTTCCCCTGTGCCCAAGTTTCAGAAGAATTATCCTAATAAGCCTGTCTTTGTCCATAGGCAGTCTTGGCCTCCCCAGAAGTAAAAAGGGTGGTAGAAGGGCTACCCAAACTTCTACCCAGAAGCATCCTTTTCCTGATAAATCAGATGCTGTATGACTGTCCTGTTCTCTGTCACTTTCTTCGTTCTCTGTGTCTTTCCTTGTCTCTTCCTATTTGGGTGAAAATCACCCATGACTCCTAGGTTCTTTCTGTAATTCGCCAGGGTTATTACATGGTTTTGGACCCCCCCCCCCTTTTTTTGGCCATTCCTCAGCCTTCTCAGGAACAATTGCCCTTTTTTCCAGAGGTGCTTCAGAGCCTGTTCTGTCCTGTCAAGGAACAATTCAAGAGGTTTCAGCTCCTTACAGGGGGAAGGGGTTTTACTCCAGAATGTTCTTGGTCCTCATGAAAGAAGGCAGTTGGAGACCCATTCTGGATATTTCTCAGCTAAACACCTTTTTGAAAGTCCTTTCCTTTCAGATGTCATCCCTTCAAACCTTGTTTCCTTTGCAACTTCCTTAGGCTTTTTTATTTTCCCTCGATCTCCAGCATGCTTATCTACACATTTCTGTTCATCCCCTTTTCAGGAAGTTTTTACATTTGTCTGTTGCTTCCTGGCATTTTCAGTTGTTTGCTTTTCCCTTTGGCCTCTCTACTACCCCAAGGCTCTTCACCAAATGCCTTGCTTCTGTGATTGCTTTCTGCAGGCAAATTGGGCAACAGGTAATTTCTTATCTGGATGACCTGATTATTCAGGCTTCCTCTTAGGTCTTACTTCAGCATATACACTTTACCATTTCTCTCTTACAAAGCCTGGGGTTTACAGTACATTTCCAGAAGTCATTCCTGACTCCTCCTCAGGATCATATTTTTCTGGGTTGCAGGATCCAGATTATTCCAGTGCTGTCATTCCTGCCTCCTCCCAAGGCCTTAATTCTCATTGCTTTCTTTCAAACCCTTCTTCCTCCGGCTTCAGTAACAGCTAGAGAATTTCTGAGGGCTGTGGGCTACATGGCTTCTACCATTACTATGCTTCCTGTAGCCAAGCTCCAGATGAGAAAGCTTCAGTGGTTTCTAATGTCAGTTTGGCTTCAACATTCTCATCTTTTAGATTTTCTAGTCCCTCTACTTCCATGTCTCAAGCTGGAACTTTATCAGTTGTCCCTCAATGCAGGGTTCCTTTACAACCTCCATTTCTGTCTGAGGAACTTTTCATGGATGCCTCAGATGTCGGATGGGAGGCCTCCTTCGGTTCTCTGAAGTTACAAGGCCTTTGGTCACTTTGACAAAAGAAAGACCACATCAGTGTCAAAGAGATGAGAGCTTTCCGGCTGTCTCTTCAGGCTTTTCATTCTGTCTCTCTTCCAGGGCCTCGTAAGATTCTCGTAGACTATACCACAGTGATGTGGTATGTTAAACAAGCAAGGGGGGACAAGGTTTTTCTCTCCTATGCAGGTTAGCCCTTTAGGTTTTGGAGCTAGCTATCCAGTATCGGGTGACCCTTCAGGCAGTTTAAATTCCCTCTGATCAGAGCATAGTGGCAGATTTTCTGAGCAGGTCCATAACACTATCCCACAAGTGGATGCTTCACATGGATGCGTTTCTGAACATTGTCCACCAGTGGGGTAATCTTCAAGTACATCTATTTGCCTCCCCTCTGAACAGACAACTTCCTCTATTTTGTGCCAGAGTCCCTTGCCACCTGGCTTGGAAAGTGGACACCCTCTCTTTTTCTTGGTAGGGGATGTTTCGTTATCCCTTCCCTCCCCTTCGTCTCATTCCAGAAGTCCTGTTCAAGATAAAACAGAATGCTCCCAAAATCTTGCTGGTGACTCCCTTTTGGTCCAGACAGCATTGGTTCCAGACTATTCCAATGCTGGCATTCCTGCCTCCTCCCAAGGCCTTAATTCTCATTGCTTTCTTTCAAACCCTTCTTCCTCCGGCTTCAGTAACAGCTAGATAATTTCTGAGGGCTGTGGGCTACATGGCTTCTACCATTACTATGCTTCCTGTAGACAAACTCCAGATGAGAAAGCTTCAGTGGTTTCTAAAGTCAGTTTGGCTTCAACATTCTCATCTTTTAGATTTTCCTGTCCCTCTACTTCCATGTCTCAAGCTGGAACATCATCAGTTGTCCCTCAATGCAGGATTCCTTTACAACCTCCATTTCTGTCTGAGGAACTTTTCATGGATGCCTCAGATGTGGGATGGGAGGCCTCCTTCGGTTCTCTGAAGTTACAAGGCCTTTGGTCACTTCGACAAAAGAAAGACCACATCAGTGTCAAAGAGATGAGAGCTTTTTGGCTGTCTTTTCATTCTCTCTTTCTTCCAGGGCCTCATAAGATTCTCGTAGACTATACCACAGTGATGTGGTATGTTAAACAAGCAAGGGGGGGGGGTTATCTCCTATGCAGGTTAGACCTTTAGGTTTTGGAGCTAGCTATCCAGTATCTGGTGACCCTTCAGGCAGTTTAAATCCCCTCTGATCAGAAAATAGTGGCAGATTTTCTGAGCAGGTCCTTGACACTATCCCACAAGTGGATGCTTCACATGGATGCGTTTCTGAACATTGTCCACCAGTGGGGTACTCTTCAAGTACATCTATTTGCCTCCCCTCTGAACAGACAACTTCCTCTATTTTGTGCCAGAGTCCCTTGCCATCTGGCCTGGAAAATGGACCCCCTCTCTTTTTCTTGGTAGGGGATGTTTCTTTATCCCTTCCCTCCCCTTGGTCTCATTCCAGACGTCCTGTTAAAGATAAAACAGAATGCTCCCAAAATCTTGCTGGTGACTCCCTTTTGGTCCAGACAGCATTGGTTCCCTCTTCTGCTGCATCTTGCCAAGGGCAGTCATCACACGATGTCCTTCCATTTCACTGTTGCAGTATTCATTACATTAAGGATCCCCTGCTAAGGGCGGCTTGACTGGCCAGTATACCAAAGCCTTTAGGTTGCTTTAAGGTACACCGTATGTCATGTCACATGTATGATCCTTGCATAGTGTAGGGCATAATGGTGATTTCTAGGTGTACTATCCTCAGAACTTTTTTGCCGCCAGTCTGAACTCCATCGCTTGATCATATGTCTGAATGCCCATTCCATTGCTGGTCCCAGGCTTGTCAACCTATTTATGATCTTCCAGACTCTGAGGGTAAAACTTCTGCTTTTTCCTGTTAGAGACTTCCTCCCAGGTGGATCATCATTCCATCAAGTGTAGTTATAATGCAACAGATGTTTTTTCTAGGACTGCTGCTTTCGGGTCAGTGATGAAGAGGTATTCTTGGCTTTGGCTTCAACCTTTGCCTGATGATAGTAAGGCTAAGTTAATGGATGTCTGTCTTGATAATAAATATTTGGTTGGTGAAGCTGCTGCTGACATGTTTAAGTCCCTTCAGGAAAAGGGCAAGATTTTACAGGAACTTAAACGTGTTTGTTTCTCCTCTGTCTAAATTTCAGAGAAACTTCCCCAGTAAGCCAGCCTTTGTTCACAAGCAATCTTGCCCTCCTCGTAAGGGCAAAAAGGGTGGCAAGCAGGCTCCTCCTGCTAAGGCTGGTCAGACTTCAGTGCCTCAGAAGTCTCCTTTTCCAGATAAACCAGGTGCTGTCTGACTATGTTATTCTTCCCAGCCACTTTCCACTTTCTCTTCGCCTCTCTCTCTTTCCCTCTTTGGCAATAGATTACTCAGGAATTCTGAGTCCTGTCCATTATTTGCCATGGGAATTTCATGGTATGGAAATCCTTTCCCCTTTTTATTGGTATTTCTCAACCCACTCAGGAACAACTCTGCTTTTTCCAGAGGTGCTTCGGGACCTCTTGACTCTGGGTACTATTCAAGAGGTGCCTGTGTCCCAAAGGGGGAAGCAGTTTTACTCTAGGATGTTTCTAGTACCTTGAAAAGAGGGCAATTGGAGACAAATTCTAGACCTCTCTCATCTACGCACTTTTCTAAAGGTGCTCTCCTTTTGAATGTTGTCCCTTTAGACTTTGCTCCCTATTTTGTTTATCCAGGCTTATATGGTGTCTCTGGATCTCAAGGATGCTTATCTCCATATTCCAGTCCATCCCCTTTTCGGGAAGATTTTACATTTCTCTGTTACTTCTTGGCATTTTCAGTTCTGTGCTTTGCCCTTTGGTCTTTCTATTGCCCCAAGGGTATTCATCAAATGCCTTGCTCCTGTGACTGCTTTTATCAGGGTTCAGGGGATCCAAGTATTTCCTTACTTAGATGACCTCCTTCTCCAGAGATCCTGTTGCAAAATCCTTATCTTGCCATCCTCTCCACAGATCCTGTTGCAAAATCTTCATTTTGCCATTTCCTTCTGCAAAGCCTGAGGTGCACAATAAATTTCAAAAAGTATTTTTTGACTCCTTCTCAGGATCATGTTGTTCTCGGGTGCAGGATTTAGACTGTGTTTATGCTGGCATCCCCTACCTTCTTCCAAGGCCTTGACACTCATTTCTTTCTTTAAAGGTCTTCTTCCTGTGGCCTCTATTTCAACCAGGGAGTTTCTGAGAGCGCTGGGATTCATGGCATCAGCCATCCCTATGCTCCCTCTGGCTAAACTCCACATGAGAAAGTTTCAGCGGTTTCTGGTCAGTTTTGCATTCACATCTGCATCCCCTAGAATTTGTAGTTCTTTCTTGAGGCAAGGTAGAAGAGTAACTTCTCTGGTGGATTCAGCAATTGTCTTTAAATCCAGGGCTCCCTTTTCACCCCCTCTTCCATATCAGGAGCTGTTCACAGACTCTTCAGATGTGGGATAGGGAGCAGCTTTTGTCTCAAAGGTGCAGAGGGTGTGGTCGCCTCTTCAACAGAAAGAGCACATCAGAGTCAAAGAGATGAGAGCTCTTCTGATTTTTCATCCTTTTTTTCTCCCCAGGACCTCTCAAGGTATTTGCAGACAATACCAAACCACAGTGATGTGGTATGTAAACAAATGGGGGTGGGAGGAAAGATGTTGTTTTCTTTGCAGGTTGGCACTCCTAGTATGGGATCTTGCTGTCCAGTATCAAGTGACTCTTCAAGCAGTTTACACTTCCTCTGGTCAAAATATTCTGGCTGATGCTTTGAGCAGGTCCTTAACTCAATTCCACGAATGGATGCTTCACAGGGATGTGTTTCCGGACATTGTCCACCAGTGCGGTACTCCTCAAATAAATCTCTTTGCCTCCACTTTGAACAGACAGCTTCCTGTATTTTTGTACCAGAGTCCCAGATTCTCTTGTTTGGAAGGCAGAAGCCCTATCTTTTTCTTGTAAGGTGATGCTTCTTTATGCTTTCTCTCCCCTTCTTCTCATTCCAACAGTTCTGTTCATAATTCAGCAGGACACTCCCAAAATGTTGGTGACTCCCTTTTGGCTGAGACAGCATCAGTTCCCTCTTCGGCATTTAGCCAAGGGCAATCATCACAAGTTACCTCACAGGGTGGTCCTACTCACACAGGACAAGGGATCCTCTCATCCATCCCCACTTGTCCGCTCTTCAACTGACACTGTGAATGATAGGATTTTGATTCCACATAGACACCTTTTTTTTCTGAGGACATGCTTTGGGTCCTGCAGGAGGCCAAGAAACCCAGTGTTAGAAAATCCTGTTTATCCAAATGGAAGAGGTTTTCTGTTTGCCATCTTTCTCATAACCTGGATTCACTTTCAGTGGATTTTCCTTTGGTCAATCTTAGTGTGAATTGCTCAGTGCTGGGTTGGCTTATTCTTCTGTTAAGGCCATCTCTTCTTGTCTGCCTTTATCTCCTCCTTTAGCTTCTAGATTGGAAGCTAAACAATTCCTAAAAAGATGTCCTTTATGTTAGGCCTCACAGGAAGCATGTTCCTCCTCCCTGGGATCTTAATTTTGTTTTGGAAAAAATGACTGGGGTTGCTTTTGAGCAGCAGCTTCAGCTTCCTTGCAACATTGCTCTTGGAAGACTCTTCTTTTGTTAGCCCTTACTTCTGCCAGATGGGTGTCTGTGCTTCAAGTCTTTATGGCATGTCTTCCTTTTTGGTGTTTCACAAGGACTGAGTGTCCTTGCATACTAATCCTTTTTTATGCCCAAGGTGGTGAATGAGTTCTCCCTAAATCAGTCTATTAATTTGCCCACTTTTTCCCTTCTCTGCAATGTACCAGTGAGAAGGAGCTGCATACATTGGACGTGCATAGACAACTCAGATTTTATTTGGATAAGACTAAGATTATTAGGAAATCAGATCAGTCCTTTGTTTCCTTTCATCCCAGGACCTTGGGATCTGCTGTATCCAAGTAAACTATTTCTTCTTGGATATCAAAAGTGATTTCTTTTTGATATTCCTTTCATTGCAAGAGCCTTCCTTATTTTGTTAAAGCTCCATTCTGCTAGGGTTGTGGCTTCTTATGATGCTTCTTTTAAAGGGTTTGATATTAATTCTATGCTTGAGGCAGCTACCTGGACTTCTGTGCATACATTTACCAAGCACTACAAGTTGGATGGAATCTCCAGAGCTAGAGATGGTTTTGCTGGGGCCATCCTCCGTGGCTACCTAGAGGGTTCTGCTGGTCCTTCCTCCTCCTAGGTGCCTTCCTGAGATTCGGTACTCTCCCTAATGTAATGAATACTGCAACAGTGAAATGGAAGGACATAGTACAGTTGTGTAAAATCTTACAAAAATGGAAGACGTCCTCCTCTTCACTGTTGCAGTATTCCCTCCTCCCCTCCTCCCCCTGGTTCATTTCTCATATGAATGTGCTGATTACCTTTTCTTTATTTTGGAATGGCATTCCTCTTGGGGCTATCCATTCTGAGGGTAGTATTTTATGCCCTACTCTATGCAAGGAGCATACGTGTGACATATGGCATATCTTAAAGCAACCTGAAGTCTTTGTTATATTGGCTGGACATCAGGCTGCCCTTGGCAGGGGCTCCCTAATGTAATGAATACTGGAACAGCGAAGAGAAGGACATCTGTACTTTACGTCACAGGGTGGACCTACTCATGCAAGACAAGGAATCTCTCATCCCTCCCCACCTGTCCACACTTCAGTGGACATTGTGGGTGATGGGGTTTTGATCCCTTACAGACACCTTTTTTTCTGAGGATGTGCTTCAGGTCCTGCAGGAGCCCAGGAAACCCACTACTAGGAAATCTTACTTGTGCAAATGGAAAGGGTTTTCTGTTTAGTGTTTCTCATAACCTGGATCCTCTTATTGTGGATGTTCTGTTTGGTTCTCTTATCTGTGTGAATTGCTCAGTGCTGCGTTGGCCTGTTTTTCTGTTAAGGCCCACTTATCAGCCATCTCTGCTTGTCTGCCTTTGACTCCCCCCCCCCCCTTTAGTCTCTAAATTTGAGGCAAAACAGTTTATTAAAGGGATCCTTCACATTAGGCCTCCTAAGAAGCCTGTCCTTTCTTCCTGCTACATTAATTTTATTTAGGAAAATTGACTCTGACCTCTTTTGAGCCTGTTGCTTCAGCTTCCTTACAGCTTTATTGTTTGATGACTCTGGCTTTTACTTCTGCCAGATGGATGTCTGAGCTGCAAGCCCTTAAGGCTGTTCCTCCTTTTTTAGTTATCCATAAGGACAGGGTGTCTCTTCGTACTAATCCTTCTTTTAAGCCAAAGGTGGTTAATGAGTTCTCCCTTAATCAGTCTGCCCACTTTTTTCCCTTCTCCACAATCTGCTAGTGAGAAGGTTTTGCACACCGTGGATTTGTATAGACAGCTCGGGTGTTATTTGGATAAGACTAAAGCTTTTTGTAACTCTGATCATCTTTTTGTTTCTTTTCTTCCCAGGTTTTTAGGTCTGGTTGTTTCCAAGAAAAGAATTTCTTCTTGGATGTCTAAAGCAAATTCTTTGCTATTCTTTTCATGGGAATAGCCTTCTTTCCTTCTGTTAAGGCTCATTCCACTAGAGCTGTGACTTCTTCTGGTGCTTATTTCAAGGGTTTGGATACTAATTATGTGCTTGAGGCAGCAACATGAACTTCTTTGCATACCTTACTAAGGACTATAAGTATGATGTGATTTATAAGGCCAGAGCTGGCTTTGCCAGGGCCATTCTCTATACATTTCTAGAGGGCTCTACTCGCCCTTCCTACTCCCAGTCTTCTTTCTGAGCTTTTGCATTCTCTGCTATTGTAAAGAATTCTGCAGCAGTGATCTAGAAAGACATAGTACAGTTGTGTAAAATCTTAGCATAACAGTAGCTGTCCATCTGTTCAGTATTGCAGTATGTGCTTCCTCCCTCTGGTCCTTTTTTCTTTTGGATGCGTTTTGTTACCCGTTTTTATCATTGGACTGTCGTTCCTACTAGGGCTTTTTCAGTTCTGAGAATATGTCTGGACATTGCCTTTTTGCCCTACACCATGTGCAGGGAACGTATATGTGACATATGGCGTACCCTTTGTAACCAAAAGGCTGTGGTATACTGGTCAGACATTTGGCTGTCCTTGGCAGGCAATCCCTATTGTAAAGCATACTGCAACAATGAAGAGAAGAACATCCACTGTTATGGTAAGATTTTACACAACTGTACTTTGCTTAGGCTCTGATGCTGCATTCCCAGATGAAAACTAGTTATTTCTCCCAGAATTTTCGTAAGCTTCACTGTAACAGTTTTGGATGGAATATAACTACATGGTGGCATAATCCTGCTCATTTGCCAGTAGCCCATTAGAACTACAAATTTACCATAATTATCTTTTTTTTTTCTCTTCTTCTATCACTATTGGAGCTCCTCTTGCAGTTAATGCAAGTACTCACTCCTCTTTTCCTTTGCCCCAGATATTCTGCTAAATAATCATCCTGAAATCCTTTCTTTATCAAATTCATATGGTCGTTTCTTTCCAAATATACCTGCTGTAACTTAGTATATAGTTCATTACTCTTTCTTTTTTGTATATATTTGTGAGATCATTCACATTTAAAGGTAATATGGAAGGTGCTGTCACTGTCATAAAAGTGTTATCATTCTCACCTGTTATGTATAACAGCTTTTTTGATGGTGTCTAGGTTCAGCTTTTGTGTTACATGCATAATCTGATGTTTGGCAGGTTGATGATCTGTGCAGTTGCTTTTTGTCCTATCCATTTCAACCTATATCTCATCTTACAAGACTTTTTGTTTTAATGAAATCCCTCAAAAAAAAAAAAAAAAAAAAGACACCCCCCCCCAGAACTTAAGAGCTAAGACTAACAAATGAAACTATGTATATATTCAATAATGAAGTTTAGCCCTCCTAATAGGAACAGTTGTCCCAGATTGACAGCTGCAGTGACAGGCTTGAATTAAGCTTTAATGAAGGTCAATCCATGCTAAGATGCATGGTACAGCCCATGCTTCTACTTCCAGTAAGTGCTTTCTGTTGTTGTCTTATCTTTATTCATTTTCCAGATGCAGAAAACAACTTGAATGCTTTCATGAAACATTATCTCCTGGCCATTGAAAGTTTTTATTGCCTCCTTATCAGAATGTCTCCATAGAAACATGAAAACCAGATACCTTGGTGCCTACATTTTTTAAAACTGAACAAGAAGAAAGAAAGAAGGAAAAATAGGGTCAACTCTTTACTGTAGTATCCGTATTACACACAAAAATAACAAAAAAAAGCTTTAGTTAATATTATGCATTTTGTCACATATTATAAAAATACTGTTAAGAAAAAAAAAATATTTACTTACAGTTAATTTTTCCCTTCCTTTTCTATTTCTAATCTTCTTCACAACATTTATGATGTAAAGTATGGCATATGTGTTGGAATCTCCAACAAGTTTAACAAATAAAAAAGGCCAATATTTCTAGGTTTTCTTGTTCCATCATATTTCATAATGTAATTGATGCTTTGTAATCCCACATTTGGTCACCAGTTTCTGAGTTGGTGTTTTTCTTCCTGTTGCTCTCCATCTCCCAGATCCAGTATCTGGTTCATTTCCAGTGCACTCCTTTTTCTTCTAGTCAACTCTTGTGCTTTTTTCTGTCTCTCGTGCATTTTCCTTTGGAATATTGGAAAACGTTTCACTGGAGTAGTCTTTCTATGGGCTTTATTATCAGAAGAATAAGAAGCAGAATCCCCTAATGTTTGATGGCTCGCATTTTGATCGACGCACTTTTATATTTCCTCCTTAGCATGTTCTGCATAAAAAAATGATTGTTGATCCTCCAGGAGAATCCTCACCTTTTGTGGTTGATTTCCTTTCAGGTTCATTGAATTTTTTTTTTTTTTGCTACCATTCAGACAGTGCATTTACTAGCTAGTTATTGAAATTTAATCAAAAAGACAAATTCACTGGCTCTCTTTTTTTCTGAGTTTCTGTTCTCACACTGGGAGAGCTGAAATTAAGCTGTTACTCAGTGTGCAGCCATCTTGGAAGCCCAGCATGGGAAAAATATTAGGCAAACAGTCACTGGGACCATGTGATGTACCCCTGTCTAAAATTTCTTTTCACCATTTTCCAACACTTAGTAGTACTTGGTTCCTAATTAAAACAGAGCAATATGTGATAACCCAAGTAGAAATTTCTCTATTTATTCATTCATCAAGACTAGACTTAAAGGTAGCCAAACTAGTACTTTGAGCTGTAGTGGTAACTTATTCCATACGCTGTGAATATGTTAGTTAGGAACCTGTCCTTCCCCTGAGCTTTGTTTACTTGTTTGTGTAGATTTAGGATCCTAGTGCAAGTGTTTGTAGAGCCATTGGCTATGCAAAGAAATAGGATGACTTTCATGGTTCAAAAAGCGAGACTAAGGTAATTTTGGGATAGCTGGTAGGCTATGGAATGTAAGGGGAATCTTGCTAACCTGTTGGGATAGTTGGAGGATTTTAGACATTTAATTTTGAAATTTTTAGAATTAATTGGAGTGTTTCCAGCTGAGTGAGTTATTCTGATTTGTACTTGACCAAGGGGGCATTGTATTTGATGGTAGGCTTATGGGGAGGAGTATGATGGCAGAATTATTTCTTTGGGTCTTTAAGATATTCCTTTGAGAATGAACTTGGGGTAGATGAGGATTTCCTGACACTGGTGGAAATGTAGTGATCAAATGAGAGAGTTGTCTCTATAGCCTTTGGTAATTATGACATGGATAGCAACCGCTCTAGCTCAAACCCAATGGTGCGAGACTTGGGAACGCAGGTTGATAGCAGTCTAAACTTCAATCACAATGCGTCTCTAGTGGTACGAAAAGCCTTCTACATTGCACATCTCATAAATAAGGGCATCGCATCCAAGACTAAGGAGGTTATAACTCTGCTATATTCTACCCTTATAAGACCACTAATTGAATACAATGCTCCCTTCTGTATGTATCTCATCAGACACCTGCAGCAACTGGAGGGGCCACAGAGGTCTCTAACCAAGAGAACCCAGGACCTCCAAAACATGACAAGACTGCAAGCCCTATCACTGCACTCTGTTATACAGGCTGCTGAGAGGCGACCTGTGCCTGGCCTACAGAGCAGTCTCTGACTGTGCCGTAATGGAAATGCTGCACATCCGCAAATCAGTGGGGACGAGTCACTCGCTTCAGGCATCTCAGCCAAGCCTTTGACATTAACAAAACATGTTGGAGAGACAGATATATCTTCGAAGAGATTGCTACTCCTGTGGACTAAGCCCCCACTTCATGTGAAGCAGAGCTCCTCAATGACCCTGTTTAAGCCCAAACTTGACAATTGGATGGGTTACTGTAAATTCACCCCGGGGGTGACACCTGTGTTCTTCATGAATAGGGGTAGTTGATGCTGATCATAGAATCTCTCTACTAACCATGACCATTTTAAATATGGTCATTATGGTACATGTCTTGTTTACACATGTAGGCTTGTAAAGGCCCTAGGGCCATTAGCTTAGTAACCTCCTATGAACTTAAAAATACCCAGGTCTCTTATGACCATGTCTGACTGAAGAAAATTGCCATTTGTGACCTGTGGAGTGGGAGCATTTTTTTTTTTTTTTTGCTGAATACTACTATACTGCCCTTTATTTTAATTTAAGAGCCTTCAAGGTATATCCATATTCCAGCCCTTGGCGGAGCTGTGTAGTATAGTTGGATGAGTCACATTAAAATTCATTGCACCTTTAGTTATATGTAAATCCAGATATTCACTCAACTTGCAGTCATTAGCAAACTTGGCCAATCATAGTTCTGGGATATTGGCTTGGATATCTGCAAAATGTATACTAAACAAAAAAGAGCTAAACACTGATCCCTGTGATACCTCACCAGTTATAGTTTTATATTCAGAGAGGGTACCAGTAACTCTTGCAGGTTGGAATCTGCAGGATAGTCATTTGCAAGTACAGGAGACAGTATGTAGGGGTTTTACATGCATTTGTATAATTTTTGAGTAATACCAGCATGGCAATAGTGTCAAAAGCCTTGGCCAGTTTGAAATAGTGTACATGAAGTGACTGTTCTCCACAGCCTCTGTAACATTTAAAAGAATATTACTAGGATCAGGAGAAGATACCTGCCCTTCACAAAACCTAATGGATTAGGTGTCTAGATCATTTAAACATGCCTGTGTCCATATCCTTATAAATGAGTTTGACTATAGCATGGTCCATGACTTTGCATATAAGGCTAGGGACACCAGTGGGCCTTTAATTACCAGGGTGTGTGTATGGCTGCCTGTGTGGGGGATTTACCGTAGCTGCTCTACAGGCATCGGGCACAAACCATGTGAATAGACTAACACTGAACAGTTTAAGTAGATAGTGCGTACTTGCCAGAAATGAAAATTTAGCAGAGTAAATTGTCTAGTGCCATGGAAGTATTTTTTAGCCTTTGAAAGGGATTCTGAGACTTGTTCCAAGGTCATTTCACAAGAAACCAACATTTCCAGGATGCTAGGTGCAACAGTATGGCTAACTGAGGTAACTTTTGCAGTACTTTTGTCTGCTTTATATATTGGCTATGTCCGTGGTATCAAAACATGTGATACTGTTTTATGGATGAGCTTAGGGCATTGTTGGACATTATTCCTTAATTTCCTGACTTAACTAAAGAAGGATTTGTAGCAGTCTGTGGTATCTGTTGTAATAGTGAGGTTGTACTTTACTCTACAATTGTTCATAGTGCATTCATGTTCCTTACTGGCATGCATGTTTCAGTATGGTCTTGAGGAATGGAGATGGAGCATTTTTAGAATTTTTTTTTATTTTTGTTTATTTTTGCAGCTTATTAATAGTTTCTGCAATGTTTATTCTGAATTTTGTATTGAGGGTGAACAGATAGTAACTTTTCTGTGCAACTGTTTGGTACTGGTAAAAGTCGAAGGTGAATGAGCGTTCATTTGCTGGGTATTGTTGGGAAAGTTGTGCAGATCTCCTTGCCAGCTGAAAAAGGTCTGCCATGGAGTAGTCCTTAAAAATGGTCTTGTTTGGTGGTGGGGTGGGATTGTTAGACCTAACCAAGAAAATGACTGATTTGTGATATGATTTAATTAGGGATGTGGGGTGGGATACAGATGGGGTCGATAAGGGCCAGGTCAAGGATATTAGAGCATCTAGTGGGATCAGAGCATCTGTGTTTAAATCTTGGAAACACTGAGCATATCCATTTTTAGTGGTTGTAGGTATGCTGATCAATGCTTTGGTAATTGAAGTCTCCTAACAAGAAGATATTTGGTTTGATATTTAACACCTCAGTGGTATTAAATAATTTCCATTATCTTTGAAAGACATTGATAGGGATCTGTAGTTAGTAAAAAAAAAAAATTTTTATTCAGACTCTATAGACGTTAGTCAACAACACTTATTCATTTACTTACTTATTCACTTATATTTTTTAATTGTTCAACATAAGGTATAATGAAATGCATTTTCATTATACAATATATTTATCATAATAGCGTCAGAAGAGACACATGAATTTTAGTTTTGTTTTAGTAAGAGTTAGGGTATTAACATATAACAAAAGACGAAATACCTTTTGAATCATCTTGAAATATACGCTATACAAGTAGTTAGCATGACTGTTATTTGGTTATGGTCTAATAAACAAGATTGACAAAAATATGAACTGATATTACATAATATAATACAAGATGATACACACGGTTTTGTTCTATATACATGCATTCACCCATTTGAATATATAGAACATGAACTTTGAGACTGTTTTTTTAACATAACTAATATGGTGTAATGACCATGGAATTTAATGAAGTCATTTGAATTTATTTGAACCTAGATGTATAAAAATCAATTCCGATGAACTGATGAGCATTTAAATGAGATGTATTCTGACTATTTAAATGAGATGCATTCTGACTATTTATTTATTTATTTACTTATTTATTCATTTATTTATAGGGTGGTTGCCCAGATTAAATAAATGTATAGAAAAAGTATTTAAAAGGTTTTTGTGGCAACACAAAATGGTGTAATTCATCAAATGAATGAAGAGAAACAGAAATGAGATGTGAGATGTGAGTCTCAGTTCATCACCATAGTAATTAATGATGTATAGCTAGTTGATCTAGGGTTTAATTATTGAATCAGTGAATGTTCTTAATTGGTTTTTAATTGGTTTATGATGTAATTAATAATACTGTTTGCTATATAAAATGAATTGAGATAAATGAGCTATATTGATCTGAAGAAGCGTGCTAGCAGCACGCGAAAGCACTTATCTCTACCTGTTATATTTTATTGGAATAAAAGACTTACGGAGAAGAAGGTGTCTCGTGGTGTATCCTGTTCAGTTACTTTTTGTGATCTGTAGTTAGTAATAAAGTTATAGATTTATTGAGGATGATTTGACTGTCCAGGATCCTCAAGTTGGGGTTGTGGGAAATTTGATGTGAAGGGATGGTGTTTCTGACAAATAGAGATGTACTCCCCCACAGTTATCCAGGGGCATAAAGGCCTGTCGGGTACTGAATCCTGGTATAGAACGAGTGCTGTCACTGCTTTGTAACCTTACCGAAGTAACTACAAAAAATGTGAATGTGTTCAAGTTGCAAGAGGGCATCAAGATGTTCATTGTAATATTCACTATTGCAATCCTCCTTTGTGGGATTTCCTGCTACACAGATAACCTGTAGCTGGACAGTTTCCCAAATCTGTTCCTCCCCTAAGGATTTTACTGACATCCTTCTGGCATAAGGATGCCAGTAGTGTAAAGGGAGCTTTGGCTGATGACATTTTCAGGTCTTTATTGCCATGCGATTGTGATGTTTGTTCAAACCTTAGTAGTCAATAGTCAGTGTAGTCTGCCAGTCAGCTGATACAAATCTGTCTGGGCATGCAAGTACCTCTTGGGGGATTTATTTTCTTTATGCTAAATGTATGATGATGTAGCTAATGTCTGACTTAGAATTTAGTTCAGAGGAATTTACAAGTAAGGTTAATAATTGTTTAGTCTGTGATAAGCAGTTACCGCACAAAGGTTATTAGTAACTCTTTGGCTCAGACTGGAGCACAACATGGACTGTACGCCTCACTTGTACAGCATTTACCCTGAGGCAGTCCCACATCGTCAATGTTCTCTTTAGGATTTCACTGACAACAAGAGGGTAGGGAGTTTGGTTTCGGGCTGTTGTGGTGTCGTGCAAGGTCTCTGTGAGTCTGCCTCCAAAAAAAGAAGCATTCCTAGAAGAGGGAGAGTCTGCCTCCAAAAAAAGAAGCATTCCTAGAAGAAGGAGAAGCACAAGAAGGCCAATGACATGACAGATTGTTCAGGGTTTCTGGGACCAATGATTTTGCATAAGGTAATGTATCTTTACAGCCTCAAACTATGAAACTGTTGTGGCTCAGACCTCAGGTCAGCCACTTTGCAGGCATTAGTACATTTGGTTTCCGGCATGTCCTTCTGGACCATTGTCTCCAAGATACATTCAAAAGCTGGACATTCCCCTGCAGCCAAGGCTATCATTCTAATTTCGGTAATGGCAGGCAGGTCTCCTTGAATATTTGCATGCAAAGAGGTTCCTGCAGGTCATACTGTGGTTTCAGTAATCCACCTGAGGGTTTAAAAGTGGACCTTTCTGAACTTAGACACAAGGCATCAAAACCTAAGCAGGTGCAGTCCAGCTTGCCTTGATCTATACCAGTCGGTGTCTTTAGTCAACACCCCCTAGCTGGGCATGTTTGGATACCTTGGTTCATCCGGCTGAAACCATTGTCTTAACTGTGCTTGATATGCCCTCAATGTCTGGAGTCACTTCTGAGAGGAGAAGGGTGGATACCACTGAGGTAGATTCAGACTATTCTGACTCTGAGGTTGATGCACTCGCCTACATAGGCAGGTTCCCATCAGGGAAGACACTTGACTCTGACATTGAGGATACTTTTGTCCTCTGCTTCTTCACCAGAGGGCTTCTTTTTTGGGGATACTCTCTTCAGAATGAAAGGATTTCAAGGAGTACTGTGAAGCTTATCAGAGGAATAGGGCCACCATGGGTCTCCCTGAACCTAGGCACCCTAGCTGTCTCTCCATTGCTATAAGCCCTGAGTGATTTTTTAATGCATCACGCAGGGCAGTAACCTGTGGGGTAAGTCATTAAAAGTTATACCTGATTGAGGCCCCCCCCAACAAAAAAAGACAATATGAAGTTGGGCATTCGTATTGACTTATGTAAACATTTCTTCCTTTGACTCCCTGATCAAGAGATGTACAAGAAACTGCAGGTGAAGCATAGGAATACCCCATCTGTTACAGATTTTTGGATATTTGTGCCTAGGCATAGCAGGAATTTCCTAGCAAAGACCTGGCCTTCAAAACCTAGACAAGAATCCACCTAATCTGTAAAGGGGGAAAAGGGGAAGTACAGAAAGGTGTGACAGTTGAGCCCCCCCCCCTCAGGAATCAGCCATGAGTCAGGCTGGTTGTTCTGTTCCCTCCAAGACCTCCTCCGCCCCAGCTCCTCCTTCCCATCGTCTACAAAGACTTGGACATTTGTCTATTTTTTTCCCCAAAAAATGAAAAGTATTCACTCGGGATATATGGGTTCTATAAACATAAAAGATGGATACAATCTCCATTTCTTAGAAAGGCCTATCTTCAGAGGTATTCTACCAGCTCCAAGACACCAGATTCAGTTCATACCTCAAGTTACAGACATGTTAGAGACCAGGGCCATAGAGTTCCCTTGAGGGAGGAAGGCAACAGGGTTTTAATCCAGATTGCTCCAAGAAAAGAGGATCCTTGAGGACCCACCTTGGTTCTCTTCATTGTAAACAAATTTCTAAAATTCCAAAATTCAAAATGCTTACCCTGCAAAGGGCCTTTACCACTGATTCCTCAAGGAGCTTTCATGTCAAGCATATAATTGAAGGTCACTTTCACATCTCCATAAACAAAAAAAAAACATAATATTCCAGAGGTTAGCAATAGGAGGAGAACATTGTCAGTTCATCACCTTGCTGTGGCTTCTCCACTAAATCCAGAGTATTCACAAAA
Organism: Protopterus annectens; assembly: GCF_019279795.1. Lineage (NCBI taxonomy): Eukaryota > Metazoa > Chordata > Ceratodontiformes > Protopteridae > Protopterus > Protopterus annectens. The sequence continues at coordinate 75,219,342 of NC_056744.1, read as the reverse complement.
TGTCTAACTCCACTGATAGCTTTTTGCAGGACAAAGGGCATTCAGATCTTTCCTTATCTAAACAATTGCCTTTTCTTAACAAGAGTTCTACCAAGGTACCTTGAATGCCATAAACTTCACTCTAAAATGCTTCTCATTACTGGGCCTGACAATCAACAAATAGATATTTTCTGAATGTGTGTGTGTCTGTCTCTGTCTGTCTTTTGGGGAGGTATGTTTAGACACTACTCCATGCAGAACCTTCCTTCCTCAGGGCAAACGGGAGACATTATCTTTGATTTTATCATTTTTCCCTAAAGGAAAAGATCACAGCTAGAGAATATATATGAAGCCGTGGGCCTACATTAGATCACCAAATGCTTAGGTAAGTGAACGGTGATTAATTGACCCCATGTAAGCGAAAGCTTACTTAACCAAACTGTCAGAACAGCGATCCCCCCCCCCCCCCAAGGGAAAAAAATTGCTGTTCCAACAAAATAAAAAAAAGAAAGCACATTAAAACATGAGATTAAGTGGGGGGGGGGGCTTCACCCCCCTCACCCCCTGACATGAGGGGCTGTGCCCTCCACACAACCCCTACTTAAATATACCAACTCCGAGACCGCACTACAGTGCTGAAAATAGCAAAGTACCGCAGCGGCCAAGCAAATTCTTTCCCAGGGAAAGAATTTGCTTACATGCCACTTCAATATTTTGCAGTTTCAGTTTTGTCAGTTCGACCAAGACGCATTCGAAAACATGTGTTTTCAGTCTGCTGATAGGAACCGGAAGCCGCTAGGGTACATATCAGCATGTATTTTAATGTTGCCTCTGGTAGTCCTCCATATGAGAAAACTACACCATCAGGTCAATGAAACATTTTATGACTCTGACAACAGGCTCTTTCAATATTGATTGGGGGCTCCACGAACAAGGGAGCCAGAAGGACAGAAAGAGGAGAAAACATCAACATCAAGAAAATGATGGGCCTAATTCTGGCATGCAAAACTTTTCTCCCAGCCGTACGTCTTTCTAAAGGTAGGAATTTCCTTGGCAAGACTACACAAGGTTCCTGGTCTCCTCAAGAGTCCCATTTGTAGATTGTACTCAGTCTTTCCAGTTAACACTAGTGAATGGGTCCCTTAGCAATCCGTATAGGCTTTGTCAGTTGTATTCCATGTCAACATGGGAGAATTCATTCCTTTGTCTTTGTACAGGAAGGCTATCAAACTCTGTGGGGCTTGGGACTTGTATCATAACCTGTTGTAGTTGCATTTCATATTCTGAAAGAGTCCATTGTTTTGGCTGTCCTACTCAGCAGGACTCTTATTCTTCCACATGAGTAAGTACTGAATTGGAAGATAGTGGACAAGATCTCCTTCAATTATGACATGCTAGAACTTCTCATGTCTAGCTCCCAACACCCTAGTTAGAGATGCCTGATAGGGTCATGGCTGAAAGGCCTTATTTTGCCTGTTCATATTAGCTGTTGCCCTCAGGGTTAGTCAGAAAAAACAAACTGAGACAAAAAGCTACAGGTAGCTGCAGACCACCCAAAGCAAGTCTGGTCCTTGATGCTGGGTGCCATTGTTCTTGAGAGGCTGCTGAAACTGATCTAGTTCAAAGTTCAGATGCCTCATCCATCCAGGAGGGTATCATCAATGTCCTCAAACTGGACAGTGTGGAATCTCCAGTTCTGAGTATAGCAAATATGATTGAGGGGAATTTTATTAGTTGCCAGCAACCTTCCAGATGGAAAGCATATATTGACAAGTGAGGGGCTCATTCCCTGGGGCAGTAAAGAGGGAACCCAGTTATAGCAGGTCCCTTTCCAACATGTGTTTATGTATTTAGCAGAATTATTTGCCCAAATAATTTACTGATCATCAGTGCAGATTCACCTGGTAGCTATCTGTAATTTTCATCTGGGAAAGAATGTATATCCTTTGCCACCACCAGAGGGATGTTCTACTTAAGACCACTGGTTAAGGATCCAGTATCCTCCTGGGTCTCTCTACTTCATTTTAGAGAGTTAATGAAGACCTCATTTTAACTTTCTTTTTCCATGGAGCTCGTATTTTCTGTCTTGGAAGACCTGAGCTGCACTTGCTAGCCTTTTTCCATTAAACCCCTACACTAGATGTTGCATAAAGATATTGTTACACTTTGTACTAATCCCTCTTTCATGCCCAGAGTAGCAGTGTATCTGTGATGTACCTCCCTAGACTATGTGAAGAGAGACGCTATGGAGCGCTTTGACTTTGTGTCACAGGCTGGTATGTGCCTAACATTGAGCCACATTCTACCTTCACCAAGGATGATGCAGTAACATTAATAAGTAGCGTAGTTTTTGGTGTAATTTTAGGGGCATACAGAGTTTGTCAGTGTGAGAGAACATGGTTAACAAACCATCTGTCCACTCTAGGCTTTTGAATATTGGCTGAAATATTGTCCTCTCCCACAGAGCCTTTTTTAGGTAATGCCAAATTGACAAACCTTCCAACACAGCAAAATCTAACCAAAGAAATTTAAAGATATTACTGCTCAATGCCAGGAGTCTAAACAAGAAGCTACACTCCCTCCAAGCTCTCTTCACATTGGCAAATGCTCAAACTTCACTTTTTTCCTCTTGAACATTATTCTGCATTTGTATTTCCCACAAGTTCCATTTATTTCTATGTAAGTTGCTCCTTCCATTTTCTAAAGATCTCATGTCTAGTTCTTCTGTCACCTTTACAGCATTGAGTACTTCATTTACAGTTGGCTTAGATTTTGATTTCCATTTCCCAGTAATTTCTTTTTTTTGTGGTCAATAATATTACACTTTGTAAAGCTGTGCTACGACAGTTCAGACCCTGTGTCCTAGCTCATAAGAATAATGTCCTTATTTACAGCCATATGCTCCCCCATGCATCTGTAAATTCATGAACATTTCGTGCTTTTACTCTGTTTATAGGGTCATTCCAGGTTGTATCTTGCTTTCACAGATTTCTTTGTGTAATTTTATCCTGTATCTTGAGTACAATCTTGCGTTGTTTGTCTTCTGGTATTGCCATTTGTGCAGTCACTTGGACTTTTTCTAGATTGTTTCAGACCCTGTAATGTTAGAATATGACCTATGTATTTCAGACTTTACACTTATTTTGCATTTGCTCCTGTTTTCCTTGAAATTATAAGTCTGTTCATTTGTGTCTCGTCATGTTTTTGAAGTGTCTGTACCCACACTGATATGTCAGTCATCCTTGCAACACATTCCAAGCTTTCATTTACTGTGACAGCAGCTCTTTGTAACACCTCTTGTGCTGATTAGTCAAAGAACTTTGTACTTGCCTAGTGGCATTATCAAGGGTACGCAATTTGGAGCTGGCTTTATCTAGCCTTTAAAAACATCTTTATTAAATTATCACTGAAGACATAGGCACACAATAGAAAAAAACAAAACAAACCATGTTAATTTTTTTACATGCATTTATATATGTATTTTCTTTTTATCTTTATGTAATGTAGTGAATGACCGTTGTTATAAATTGCTGACTTCCTACCATCACTTAAACCTCACTCACTCCTCTTTCTCCTGGATATTATTCCACATGTATTGCTCCCACAAATTCCATTTATTTCTAGGTATTTCTCCTTCTGTTTTCTAAAGATCCATCTTTCAGTTCTTTTGTTTCTGTAACAATATTCAATACTTGAAGTACAATTTCTTTAGATTTCGATTTCCATTCTGTAGTAATTGATTTTTGCCAGCTAATAGATTTAAACATAGTAAGACCTTACAGTGTCTAGTCAATTCAGATTCTGTGTCCCAGCTCAAAAGAATAGTTTTCTTAATTGTAACCATTTGCTCACCCATTATTTCTGACAGAGTACTCTGTAAGGAAGTTTTAAAGTCTGCCAACTTGTTACATTCCCAAAAAATGTTCCCAGTTACCTGGCTTCATCTAGTCTTTTTTGCTAGAAGATCTGCATGACATCTACTGCTGAGAAAAGCTTGCCGTTTGGCATTCCTGAGACCTCTTTTGTTGCTAAGAGTTACTATCTTATTCTTCTAATAAAACAGGCAGAAGGTTTCTAAAACTTTTATTCAGGTGGATATGTGAGTGTTTAAATATTGTTATTCTAAGCATGAAACACAACTAACACACCCTGCCTTTATTTCTTCTCCGATTTACTTTTTGACTCTCATTGTTTGTTTTTAAGTGTTCTTTCCATCATTTAATTCTTTTACTGTACATTGACAATTTTAGTTGTGCTGCACATATCAATCATTTTTGATAAGCTTATGTGTGATTTTCTTAATAGTTTGCACTTTGATTTGTCATTTCTTATACCACAACTTAGTCTGTTCAGCATTAGTGAATCAGGTATGTTGCATGTTAAGTCTTTGGCTGTCTTCTTTTAAAAGTTTAGAAACAAAAGCATGTATAATCCCAGTAAGACCTTGCACTTTTGGAAAAAAAAATAAATGTGTACTAACTGAGCTGATGGCAGTTAATGATTGTAATTGCTGCCATTTTGCATAACTCTCTTTCAGGACATGCCATAGTTAAATACACTGCTTTTACGGCTTCTTCCCCAGCAGCGTGCAGAAGTGCAGCACACTTAATTTCTTCAGTCTTTTCAGTTGATACACTTGCAGTGAAGACTTAATCAAAATTCTGGTTTCAGATTTTCCGGTTTTATCCCAAATTTCCTTGTGAGATAAATAATTTTGTTTGCATTTGATGCATATTTCCCCTTTAAGTTATACTTGTGTACTTCCAAACACAAGGACTTTTAACAGCAACTATAAATCTGAAGTAGGGAGTTTTGTCAGCAACCTGTGGGTCTTGGATCCGATATCGGATCTGAGCCGGCAACTTTAAAGCTAATGGATCTGAGCTCCTAGCTCCTCCCCTCACCCATAATCCCCTGCTAACCCTCCATGACCTCAGATCTAGTTTGCCGCGCTTGTGGATAGCTGGATTCCTGTGAGCTTGTCTAGTACTTGGCAGTTAAGTTTATATTTTTCTGTCAACTTTCTTATTTTTTTCACAAAAATATTAAGTGTGTAAGTGTTAGGTTCCCTTTAGAGTAAAAATAATTTCTTTTAAGTAGTTTTCCCTCCCTTCGCTAGTCGTTAGAGAGTGGGTGTTGTGTGTTGTGTTTTGTGTTTTGGGGCCTGTGTGTGTGTGTTGCATTACTTTTCTTTAAGTATGGCTGAGGCCCAAAAAGCCAATTTTTCTAAATGTACCGAGTGTGGCCATAAGCTCTCCCCGGCTGATGGCCACACTCTGCGCGTTCGGTGCCTTGGGGTTGAACACCTCACCTCAGGCTGTACCATTTGTGCAGTGTTCAACCCCATGGCACTGAAAGAGCGAAGGTCGAAGCTGGTCTTGGCGGGACTTTTACCCCCGAACTCGGCTCCGGCCTTTGCTGCTTCCATGGCTCCACCACAGGCTGTGGTTGCTGCCATTCCTGCCCCCCTTCCTCCGTCCGGGACTCAAACTCCCGCTAAAGTGTTGGAGGACAGGAAGGCCAGGAGGGAGAAACGGAGGGAGAAGCACCACAAGAGGCGGGCCGAGACCTCCGTTTCGGCCCCACCAGCTAAGCGGGCTTCTCCCTCCACTGCTTCTAGGTCTCCTCCTCCTCGGCTCCGATCCCCTTGTTTCTCCCCAGGGCCCGAGGAGGAGGAGGCCTGATCTCCATCGAGGCGGTATTCCAGGCCTGCCTCGGTGACCTCTTCGAGATCGATCTTTAGTATGTCCGATGCAGACTTGGACCGGATGATGCGAAGGTTCATCTAGGCCCAGCTGCAGATGGGAGTGCTCTTGCCTCCCCCCCCCCTTCGGGGGGGAGCTCGACACCTTTTTTCCATCCTATTGCTCCCTCTCCGACCCGCTATCCGGGTTCGGAGCATTCGGAGCCGAGCAGCGTTGGAGCCGGGGGTGGGTCGGCACCGACAGTACTTGGTACTTCGGATCCGACCCTGCCCTCGAGCCTGTCGGATCCGACTTCTCAGAGCCGTGGCCCGAGCTTCGGATCCGAGGGATTCAGTGTGCCTTCGGCTCCGTCCAGGTCGGAGCGCACTGGTCCTTCGGATCCGATCCCTTCATCGGATCCGAGTGGGAGCCGACTTTCGGATCCAAGAGAGAGTGGTTCCCCCTCGGCTTTCGATGTTGTGGAGAGGGCTCTGTTGAGAGCATCCGGACCCCCAGTCCTTGTCTCGGCTCCTCCCTGCACTCCCTCTCTGCTGGGCCAGGTTCCATCACCTGGCCAAAGGGACAGCCTGCTTCAATGTCCCAGATGGTTCCATTGGAACAGGATGTTGCTAGCGAGGCCTCCTCGGACAGCCCCCCAGAGGAAGTGCCCCGCAAACATAAGTGCAAGAGGAGGCACGTGGACTCCCCTGAGTCCTTAACTGAGGACACGGACTTGGAGGAAGGGGAAGGCTCCCCAAGATCACCCCTGAGGATGTCTCCTTTGGAGACATCATGGAGATGCTGAGGATCAGAGGTGGGTGATCTGCCCCCAAGTCTTCCTCCGATGAGTCCGTGTTTCTGGAGGCATTCGAAGCAGGCCTGTCTACCTCTTGGGTGTCCCCTCCGGCCGATCCCTTGGTGGACCTCATTACCACCAGGGCGTGGAAGGATCCGGACACCGTGGAGCCAATACCAAAATGCCCGGACAGAATACTTAGCCCCCCCCCTCAGACCGATCGCGCTTGAGTAAGGGCCCCCCGTAGATGCCATGTTGACGGCGGCAGCCACGAAGAGGGAACTGGCTCAGGAGAGCCCCTTAGTCCATCCACCGAGCAAGGAGTCCCGCTCGATGGACCGCTTAGGGAAGCGAGTTTTTAGTTCAGCGACCTTCTCAGTAAGATCCCTGAACTATATGGCACATGTCATCAGGATGCAGCGGGATCTTATCAAAGAATATGCTGCCTCCCCTCCTGAGTCCATGTCGGTGGATGACAAGCAATTGTACTCCACCCGAATGGCCACTCTGAGATCAATTTCAAATATCTCTATGCGGCTATTGTCCCACGCCACAGAGGGAGCCGCTAGGGCTAGCGGAGCAGGCCTAGTCATGAGACGTCAGGCCTGGCTCCATCATTGTGACTTTGCGGAGCCTTTTAAAGCGTCTTTTGCGAACGCCCCTTTCGATGGTTCTGCCCTATTTGGCAAAACGGTTCGCGAGACACTTGTCCAGAGCGAAAAAGACGGGAAGACGTTGTCTGCCATCGGAGTCCGCTTCTCTGCTCCCCAGCGGTCCTTTTCGAAGAACCAAAAGGGTCAAAAGAAGATGTGGTTCCGGAAATCGCAACATTCCCAACCTGCTCCGGACAACCAGTCCTTCTGTGGCAGAGGAGGACAGGGAGGACGCCGCCCCAGGGGTAGAGGGGCTCCGAGAAACTTTGGGTCCAGAGTACCTTTCTCTAAACGGCCCACGCAGCAGCCCTGAAGGGTTGCTCGGCTGCTCCACTCTGGATGCAGTCGGGGGGCGCTTCTCGGAGCACCTAGCGGCATGGGAGTCCATCACAACAGACCGCTGGGTGCTTAGCATTATATCCAGAGGGTACAAAATACCATTACTCCATGTCTTCAAATTCAAGAACCTCCCCGATGTACCACCCGATGAGAGGGAGGCCGTAGCCGCAGAAATTCAGCAGCTGCTAAGAAAAAGAGCCATCCAGCCCGTCCCCCAAGACCAGCTTGGATTAGGGTTCTACTCCAGGTTCTTCTTGGTGCCAAAAAAGACGGGGGACTTGAGACCGATTCTAGACCTTTCCCGCTTGAACCTGTCAGTAACCAAGGAAAAATTCCGAATGGTCACTCTTCAATCTATTCTCCCCCTTCTAAGGGAGAACAATTGGATGTGCTCTATAGACCTCAAGGATGCGTACTACCACATTCTAATGGACCGACGATCCAGGAGGTTCCTCCGCTTCCGGCTGGGAGCCAGTCGCTACCAGTTCAGGGTCCTTCCCTTTGGCCTCACCACAGCCCCCAGGGTATTCACCAAGGTATTGGCAGTGATTGCGGCCCACCTGAGACTCCAGGGAATACAGGTCTTTCCGTACCTGGACGACTGGCTCCTGACCGCCCCAACAAGGCATCTACTTTGCTCAGCCAGAGACTTCTTTCTCCACCTAGCCCCACAGTTAGGTATCAACATAAATGCCGACAAGTCCCTTCTGGCCCCGACACAAGTCATAGAATTCATAGGAGCCAGAATAGACACCAGAGAGCTACGAGCCTTTCTAACTTCCGAGAGAATCCGGAATTTGCAACTCCATGTGCGGGATATCATCCAATCAGAGACTTCATCAGCGGAATTGGTCCTGAGAGCACTAGGCTCCATTGTGGCAGCAATTACGCTCCTTCCATGCACCCGTCTGAACATACGGGTACTGCAATGGACACTTCTAGTGCAATGGTCCTTTCTATCCCTTCCTCTTCACCACCCCATTGCTATCAGCAAGGCTTGCAGGAGGGCTCTATTATGGTGGCTCCAAGCTTCGGACCTCCATATGGGCCGTCCCTTCTGCACCTCTCCCCCTCTCGCCACGGTGACCACGGACGCCTCCCGCCTCGGGTGGGGGGGACATTTTTCTGGCAGGAACGTCCAAGGCACGTGGAACGACACAGAGACCTCCCTGCATATCAACGTTCTGGAGATGAGAGCGGTGCTGTTCGCGTTGCAAGCACTTCAGAATCTCCTCCCCATAGGAATGATTGCAATTCAGTCGGACAACATGTTGGTTGTCTGGTACATCAACAAACATGGGGGGAACCAGATCTTACCCTCTATGCCACGAAGCCATGAGAGTGTGGGAATGGGTGATCTCCACCAACCGCTTTCTGATTGCAACGCACATTCCGGGATGGACCAACATCCTAGCGGACAAACTCAGTCGCACCCTTCTTACCCCGTACGAGTGGTCTCTCAATCCACTAGTAGCGAAGCAGATATTCGCAATATGGGGGCAACCCTGCTGCGATCTCTTTGCGTCTCCCTCAAACACCAAATGCGGCAATTTCTTCGCTTTGATTCCCCCACCAGGGGAAACTCCAAGAGATGCTCTGGTGCATGCTTGGCCACCCGGTCTACTTTTATGCCTATCCTCCTCTACCCCTGATGCTGCAACTCTTACCGAAAGCCTCGCGGTTGGGGAGCAGGATGATCCTCATTGCCCCATTCTGGCCTCGGCAAATTTGGTTCCCTTACCTGTGGTCTCACCTAGTGAATCCTTCTTGGATTCTGGATCCCAGTCCGGATCTAATCTCCCATCCGTTGAACTTACCGACCCCAAACCTGGACAATCTGAAACTGACAGCTTGGTTGCTCCAGTTCCACTCCTAGTTAGGACTCCCGGTATCTCTTCACCAGTCAAAGCCCTCCACCAGGAATGTGTACCGCAGTAAATGGAAACGTTTCTCCATCTGGGCGGAGCATCATGATCTAGATCCCTTTACGGCTCCTCTTCCGTCCATATTAGACTTCCTAACCGAACTTTTTCAGGAAGGCGCTAGTTGTTCAACTGTCAAAGTGCAATTGGCAGCCATCTCGCATTACCATGTGGGACATGATACAGGGCCTTTGATGTTGGCCAAGTTGTGTAAAACCTTTCTCAAGGGCACCTTCTTGCTCAGACCCCCTGTAAAAGAAGCCGTACCACCGTGGGATCTTTCACTAGTTCTTCAACCCTTGACTGCTCCACCTTTTGAACCCGCTGCTTCAGTAGATCTCAAATTCTTGTCCTGGAAAACAGCATTCCTTGTAGCCATCACTTCAGCAAAAAGAGTTTCGGAGCTTCAAGCTCTTTCTGTGAAGCCTCCTTATTTGATCTTTCACCCAGACAGAGTGTACCTCAGGATCAGTCCCTCTTTTCTTCCCAAGATAGCATCAGAAACCAACATAAGTCAATCCATAAATTTACCGTTTTTCTTCCCTAAATATCAGAATAAAGGAGAGTACAAGCTGCACTCATTAGATGTTCATAGGCAGCTTCGCTTTTATACTCGTAGAACAGCTGGTCATAGACAATCCGACCAGCTGTTCATTTCCTTTGCCAAATTTAATTTGGGGAAAGCAATATCAAAAGTATCTCTATCACGCTGGATTTCTCAATGTATCCTATTGGCGTACCAAGCCTCTGGGAGACCCGCACCGGAAGGAGTTCGTGCACATTCCACTCGTTCCATCTCTACTTCTGTGGCCTTCAAGTCTAGAGTTCCATTGGATGATATTTGTTCGGCAGCCACTTGGGCTTCATCTCATACCTTTATTAACCACTACAAACTGGACATGATTTCTAGAGGGAGAGCATCCTTTGGCTCTGTGGTGCTTCGCAATATACTTCCATGATGGCCACCCAAGGTTCAGGTAGCTGGGGACTCTGTCCCACAGGTTGCTGACGAATGAACTCCCTACTTCAGATTAAGAAGTTATGTACTCACCATAACGTTCCATCTGAGTAGGTAGCTTCATTTGTCTGCAACCATCCCCCCTCCTTCCCCCTGGCCTTCTTCGGATGTATTTTAGTTGGATACCCGTTTTTGGGTATATATTGAGGGGCAAACTCGATCTGAGGTCATGGAGGGTTAGCAGGGGATTATGGGTGAGGGGAGGAGCTAGGAGCTCGGATCCATTAGCTTGAAACAAGTTGCCGGCTCAGATCCGATATCTGATCCAAGACCCACAGGTTGCAGACAAATGAAGCTACCTACTCAGATGGAACGTTATGGTGAGTACATAACTTCTTATTCTTCAGTTATTGCAGATGTACTTAAGTTCTAGGAGATACTACTTCACTCTGTGTCTGTTCCAGGAGTCTTAAAACACTACGATGGACAAGAGAGATGTTTTAACTTCCCTAAGGTTTCTCTCTTCTAGCTGAATAACACTCTAAGATGGACAAAACTGATGTTCTAACTTTTACAATGTCTGTGTTCCTGCTGAATTCCTTAGAACTTGTGTGTGGCAGATTAGCTAGTTTATCAACATTAAATCTATATACTAATATGTGAGACAGGGCAGACCAGTTCAGCAGAGTAGTATGTGTGGGGAGAATTTATGTGCATTATTTTGTTTGTTAGTGCTTGCTTATAAGCCTGGAGTAGAAGAGATTTAAAGGGTAAAACATCCAAGGAAAAGCCCTCCACCCTTCAATATAATAGACCTGAGTTCTGGGTGGAACAGCTTTCAACCACGCATGTTGGCAAATTGGTTAAATTGATCAGTTGGCTAAGTGGCCAGAAGGCCTGCAGTGTAGGGAAGATTGTGGGGCCCAAACATTACAATTCCATTCTCTCTCTCTTTATAGCATTGCCTGTTTGCTCGGTGTTGTTTTATGGAAGTTATTATATACTCTTGTTTTCTTAATAGTCGGAATTTGTTGTCACTTATAAGTAAAATGATACTTTAAAGGTAGTAGATTTCATTAAATTGTATTTTTTACTACAGCGTTTAACTATTCAAATGAACAAACTGTTCAGATTTTGAAATTCATGGTAAGATAGCACAGTTTTATTACAGTCAAGTGAAAAAATATATATGCCACATAGGCCAAAGGATCATAATGGATGACTATCAATAACATTTTTTGATTCCTTATTATCTGTTGGGGAACAAGCGTGGTAAAGCTTCATTCATCTTGTTGTGGTAACGTTAATAATAACAAACCGCGCTGTCATGAGAGAAAAGCAGATTTTTCTCTCATGGGCTGCAACCATTTTTTCTGCTGCATATTTTATCAATTCTCTAAAATCCACATACTTTAATGTATTTGTTTTGGTTTCAAAATGGAAAGCATCCTCTCAGAATTCATCACTCATCTATAAGCAATAAGCTTATCAGTTTGAAAGAGTACATGTCTGACAGCCTGAACTTTTGACCTTTTCTTACAGCTTTTAACAGGCTGGGCTTAGCAACTACAGGCATAGATGTCAATTTTAATTGGATATTTATATTTTTCAAAAAATTTCACAGTTTCATAATTTCATAGTATTTTCTTGTGTCCGATGTTATTTTTTAACACACCTTTATTAAATTGATACTTGAGTCATTGACAAATATATATTAACTGAAAAAAAACATGTTTTTTTTCCATTTGCATACATATCACATATTTTCTTTCCTTGTAATTGTCATCAGTCCAACATTACATAAATTATTGAATTCCTGCCTACCCTTAAATCTCATTCATCCTCCTGAGGATTATTCTGCATCGGTTGTTCAAATTTCCATTTTTTTCTATGTAATTGTCTCCCTTCATTTTTCAAAAGATCCCTCTTCCAGTTATTTTTTTTTTCTTTTAGAATGAGAATTTCAAATTGAATTTGGTTTAGAAGTTGATTTCCATTTTCTAATATTTGCTTCCTTTTGCAGTGAACAGAATTAAACTTAACAAGGCCTTACAATGTTTGGGTAATTTAGATCATGTCTCCCTACAGAAAAAAATAATTTCCTTAGTTACAGCTATTTTCTAACATTTCTGACAGTGCACTCCGTAGGAAATTTTTTAAATCTGCCTACTCATTATACTCTCAAATCATATATATTCCCAGTTACAACTTTCTTTCCTATCACACCTCCAATATTTGCTGTCTACTGAAGGAAAAATTCTTTGAAGTCTGCTTTGGGTAGAAAAATACCTATGCAAAGACTTAAAAGCAAAGATCCTAAACTTTTTGGAGGTTGTTACTTATTTTGGAGCCATATATATGATTGTTCTTTTGTAAATTGCTTTTCCAGTTTCTCTTCTCAATCTTTTCTAACCTTATCAGATTGATTATTATAATTATCATGCAATATTTTGTATGTCGTACTAATTTATACCAGTTTTAACAGCAGATTTTGTTTTAGATTCAACTAAGAACTCTGCCAGAGCAGGTCTTTCACTTTGACTCTCTATTCCTTTCTCTTTGATAGGGAAAATAGTCTCTAGCCTGCAGTCCAAACATCCTGTTGACCTCGTTACACTTCGTTATCTTTCCCTGTAGTTATTTGCTCCCAGTAGCTTATTTCCTTTGTCAGGTTACGCCATTAAATTCCAGACCTGTTTTGTATATTTTCTGTGCCCCTATTTGCAGTCATCCCTATTGGCAAAATCTCATTTCTCCATTCTTACGTTGGCTTAGGTCTTAGAACATTTTTTGCTACTTTATAAATGTAATATTTTATACAGTTATTATTATTCTCCTTAAGGATGTGAATCCAAAATCCCACTCTCTTTATTTTTTTGAACCTCCCAGCTTCATCATGGTCTCTTTCCATTTTGAATTATAACCTTCTGCTTGTGTTATGTATATGAGCCTTAACTGTATACTCTAAAACATCTCTTCAAATCAATAATCCTAAACCACCATGTTCTATTGGAAGAATCAACTTATCCCTCTTAACTGTTGCCCTCTTCCCCTACCAGATAAATTCTTTCAACTCGTTACTAATCAGTGTCCACAAATTCTCTGGTTGATAAAAATATGACTGACCCATGTATAAAACTAAAGGGACTAAAACATTTTTCCCTGCTTGTATCTTGGTATCTTAAATGAGTTATACCAAGATACCTTGAATGCCATAAACTTAATTTTAAAGTGCTTCTCATTACTAGGCCTGACGGTCAACAAAGAGAAATCTTCCATTTTTTCAGTTTTTGTATTATCTTTTGTTAGTGTATTACCACATATCCTTAACTGTCATAACAGAAGCCTTTTCAATCCATACTCCTAAATGCTTCATCTTATCTCTCCATAAATATGGGTATTGCTGAACCATTTCCTGTGTGCGTGCATAATTTACAGATATAGCTTTGTTGTGTCTGTAATTTAATATCCCAAAAAAGCTCAAAACTGTCTCAATGTTCCACAGCACTGAGAGGTCTTCCTCTGGATTTATCAGGTACAAAATAGTATCATCTGCAAATAAAGCTAACTTTTCTTGATTACCATACAAATTATGTATTTGCTTTTTGTTGAGTTGTTCCCAATTTTCCTTTGCTAGTGGCTCTAAATATAAAGCAAATAAAGGGGTGAGATGACAGCCCTGCCTAGTTCATGTGTTCAAACATAACTTATAAGAAAGGGACCTTCCACTTTCATTCTTGCTTCTGATCCTTCATATATTCTCCTAATCCACCATATTATTGTATCAGAAAATGTAAATGCTTCCATTGCCCTAATCATAAAACCCCACTTTACCATACTGAACGCTTTTTTTGCATCATTATTTTATTAATGCTGTCAAATGTTTGCCTTCCCTCCACAAAACAAGCGATCATGCATCAACTTTGGCAACACCTGTACCATTCTTTCAGCCAGTATAAGCATAAACATGTTATGATCATGGTGGAAAATTGAAATGGGTCTATATGAAGCTAGATCCATTTTTTTTGTTATGGTCTTCAGATAATACAGCCACAACACCTTTCTTCCAAAATGTTGGTGCTTCCCTTCCTTTTAAAACACTGTTAAGCACAATCTTCCAAATCTTTATAATCACCCCCCAGCTTCCAGTATTCCATAGGAATGCCATCTGTTCTTGAAGACTTTCCTAAAGATTGATTATAAATCACCATCTCATTTCCTCCAGTCTTAACTGTTGGTTGTTGAGCCTTGTCCACCTCTAATCTTAGTATAATTAAGTCTTGTCTTCTATAAATATTTCTATTTGTGCTCTTTGTTTCCACATTCCTGTGCTTTAAATATTTTTTTGCAATTTCCAAAATATCACTAATACCGCTACAGGATCTCTGGTTATTTATTTTTTTTGTTATAGGTTCCCTAAGTTTGGCAACAACCCTTTCTACTTTATGTTGCCTAAGTTGTTGTGCTAAAAGTTTTAGTGCTCTGGAGTTGTAATCAAAAATATTTACTTAACAACAGTCTACTAAACAAATGCATGCTAATCAGATTTTCCCATATTTTCTCTTTAGTACCCTGCATTTGAGATTCCTCTTCTTTTATAAGTTTATCCTTATTCTTCAATACTTCAACCTTTGCTAGCCCCTCTAAGTAATTCCTGTTACTTCTTAACCATGTCTTTTTCTATTTTATTTGAAATTCTGTTTTTATTTTGTCCCAATCATGAACTATAACTTTTGAAGATATTTTTGTCATTCCTAATAACACTCTAATAATTCCCACTACCCAATCCTTAAATTCCTTGGTTTTAAAAGGTAGGTGGAAAGTACCAGTGTCTCATATTTACTTTATTACCCTACATTTTTATCTTGTGTTTTATGGGTGGATGATATGAAATAATTATTGAAAGTGGCTTGAAGCTTTCAGTCAAATGTGCATGTTCCTGTGAAATAAAATTTATATCTAGTCTACTCTGTTATTGTACCTTAGGGAATAATGCCAGCTTAATCCTCTTCCCTTGCTTGCAGTCCCTTACTACCACAAATGTACCATTATTATCTTTTTTCCCTCCTCTTCTATCACTGTTGGAGCCCATGTAGCAGATGGTACAATTATTTCCTTTGTCGCTGATCTTCTGCTGAATATCCATCCTAAAAATCCTTTCTTTGTCAAATTCACATGCTCATTTCTTTCCAAATGTGTCTCCTGCTTTCTTAATATAATTCAATAGTGTTTCCTTTTTATCTATCCCTTTTAAGGCCATTTACATTCCAAGGTAATATGGATAGCATAGCCATTATGATAAAAAAGCTATTGTTCCAACCTGTTGTATATGCCATTTTTTGAATGTGTATTTCCAACTTTCATGTTATGTACACAGAAATGTTTGGCAGGCTGACCTTTTATACAGTTGTTTCTTCTCATCTTCATTTGAATCTATGTCTCATTTTCAAGACTTTGTGTTTTAATGAAAGCCATCAAATAAAAAACTAAATACATTTTCAAAATACTCCCATCCTCTGTTAACTTAAAGTAAATACACAAAACTATGTACATCTTTAAAAATTAACTTTAATCTTCCAGAGAGGAGCAGTTGTCTCAAGTCTACATCTGTAACCACAGGCATTAACTAACTTAAAATTAAGGTTACCATTGTTAAAGTGCATGCCACGACCTGTGTTCCCACTTACACTAATTGCTGACTTTTCTTATCAGTATTCCTCTTCCAGATGTGAAAACTGGATTGTATGCTTTCAGAAGAAAAAGTGCACCGAGTATCTTTAAAACCTAAATTGTACACTATTCCGTTAAATGCATTAAAGTATTAAGGCTGCTAGAGATGCTGCAATTTCTTATTTACTTCCTATAATTTTAGACTTCATTTTTTACTAAACTTTTTGCCATTGTACAGTTAAATTTTGCATTTTCCCTTAACAAAGAATGCTCAGAAAATTAATTGCTTGCACCTATATGTAAAAGTAATCAGCAATGAATTGTTTTAAATTTCACTCAAAACGCAGTGTACAGCTGCCTTAGCAGCAGACTTCTTGACTTCTCCTGAACATTTGTTGACGAAAAAAAGCTAATATCTGGGCAGAAGTAAGAAATGTGGCATTTTGCATGGTTTTCGTTATTTTTCAAGTCTGGTTACAGAAAAACTTGTTTATAGATTTACAGTAACATCAGTCTAATCATTTATCCATGTAAAATAAAATAAATCATCTTAATTCTACAAATAATATTATCAGTGCACTTCCCACCCCAAGATCACAGCATATTACCTCTAAACTTGCTTTTATCCAGCCAGTCTTCTCTTGTTATACTGTAAAGCCTCTATTTCTTACAGCTAAAAAGTACTTGTCTACTTTAATATAATCTTTAACATATAAAGCAGTCACTGAAGAGACCTCCCCCCACATTAAAATACCACTGACTACACGCTACACAAAACCACTTTACTATATATAACATTTAGGTTATTGCATGAAATGTTTTATTGAATGCCAATATGAACACAAATTGTTTTAGCTCTGTTACTTTTTTCCCTTTTTGTGTCCTTTTAACATGAATGACAACATGGGGTATATGCTTTACAGTCCATCCATAAGTTTAACATTCAACAAAGGTCCAGTGTTTCTCAGCCACTTTTTCCTTGCAAAGCCATTTTCACAAATGTGATCGATTGATTTTTATAGTATCTCATTTATTCACTAATTTCAGTGTTGCAGGTCTTCTTCCTGTTCATGCCCATCTCCCAGCACCAGACTCTGGTTCAAGGAGTGGTTCCAGCCCAGCAACTTGTAGTTTATTGGCCATTTTGGGTCAATTCCTGGCTCTTTTCAACCCCCTGCTATAAAGCCCGTTTTTGCGTGCTTTTTCACTTGTAAAAGACTCAGCACAGCTCCTTGTGGTGTCCTGCAGAGTTCTACAAGCAGCAGAGAGTGAAAGAGTGACTTTCCTGGATTTATAAGTATTTTTTCTGGCTTTCGCTTAAATTACTGCATCTCGCCTAAAAACAGCTCTGCATATTGATTTTACTGTACCTGTGTAGATTTTAAACTGTTAGCACTTTAAAAAGTTATTTTTGTTTAATTTAATTGTTAGGCTAACACACTCAAGTGCGCTAGCCGTTTTATAGCATTTACTGTTTGCTACTGTATCTTTTTCTTCTGTCTCTGTAAAAAAAAAAAAAGAAAAAAAAAATCCTTGTTTTCCCGCTTTTCTGAACTAGAATAGTCCAGTCTTCAGATTTTGCTGATCTCTGGGCTTGGTCTTAGTTCCTGTGCTGTCCATATCCTTATTTGGATAAGAGGAAGCTTCTTTGTTCACCAGTGTGAGTGGGGAGCACTGAGCAACCTATTTGTCCCTAGAGGAGTGGTTCCAGCCCAGCAACTTGTAGTTTATTGGCCATTTTGGGTCAATTCCTGTCTCTTTTCAACCCCCTGCTATAAAGACCGTTTTTGCTCACTTTAGTGCGAATTAGCGCGAAGTTGCTCATAGAGCAGCATCGGGCAGCGCCGGTTAATCAAGTTTAAACTATTTCTGGCTCTGTAAAGTCTACTCTTCAATTTTTCCCTTAGAACTGCTCTACTTGCAATCTAAACAGCCTATACTCTAACTGAAAAGCTCAGCACTTGCTCCTAAAGCATTTTTTATACAGGTAAAGCACTGTTAAACAAAAGAAAGTACTTCATTCACCTAAATTCCCTTGAGTACCCATTTCCCTATAGATCCTTTCTGACTCCGTTACACAGCAATCTTTTTCACTATTCTAGCATGTCGAAAGGTGAGTTGCTGTCGTCCTCTCCTGTTCAGCTGGTGAATCTGGGAATCTTGAGGCAATGTTACAATTGCCTCATGTACACAGACAACCCTCTCCTCCTCGCAACAAATACAAATATATGCGAAAGATGCAACTATATAGCCAAACTGGAGGCTGAGCTCTCTCAATTCAGTACTGGCAAGACCAGTCAGGAGGAGAAGGTAACCACGCACACCACAAACCCAGTCTCACATAGAACTATCCCAACTGCAAACCAAACACATAAACACACAAAAACATACTTGGAGGCACTGATTAAAAATCTACCAAAACAACAGAGGCCTCCAAAGCAGACATCCAAGCAACCGCCACCTCAAGACATAGCACATGCAACACATAGTTCACAAAGTCAGTGTGCTAAACAGTCACAGCCCTTAAGGCCAAACAACATGCCAGACACGCTTGTAATAGGTAACTCCATAGTCCGACACACTGACGTCCCGCTCACCAGACTGAACAAGGAAAAGGTCACAGTAAGCTGCCTGTCGGGAGCTAGAATCCGCCACATAACACAAGCACTCAGGTCACTCCACAGCAAGTACAAATATGACTCAGTCATTGTACATGCCAGTGTGAACGACCTGAGACGTACCTCCCTGGACTACATGAAAAGAGACATAGAGGAGCTCTGTGATTATGTAGCCCAGGCGGTATGACCCTGACCCTGAGCAGCATCTTACCCTCACCAAGAATGATGCCACAGTACAAAGACAAAATGATCAGTTTTAACAATTGGCTTAATTACTGGTGTCATTCTAAGGGGATCCAATGTCTGTCTGCTTGGGATGACATGCTCGACAAGCCACGCTGCTTTGCAAGGGATGGCTTGCACCTGTCACCCCTGCGCTTCCGGATATTGGCCAAGGCTCTTGCCACCCCCATAGTGCCTTTTTTAGGCAAGGCTCAAATGACAAACCTACCTCCCTAGAAAACACAAGTGGAAAAAAACTAAGGGTAATGCTGCTCAATGCCAGAAGTCTAAACCTCAAGATGCACGCCCTCGAAGCCCTCCTCAGTATGGAGAACACCGATGTCTGTGCTGTGACTGAAACCTGGTTCAAGGCTCCTGAGAGCACCCCAGCACTATCAGGTTTTACCTCGTATCATGCTTTCCGGCCCCAAAACTTGGACCGAACCACAAAAGGAGGGGGAGTATCCATATTCATCAAAGATACCCACACCTCCAGGTTAGTGGCAACGCACGAAGCATCGGAGACCATCCAGGTGCAACTAACCATAGGCAAAACTGACTTACAGTTTGTAGCATGCTACAGACCACCCTCTCAAACTCGGGAACCCCACACAGCCTTCCTGAAGACACTGGAGAGTATGAATGTCTCTCCAAATACCATCATATTTGGGAGACTTCAACTACCCAATCATAGACTGGGAACATTACTCAAGCCCCAACACCCTAGCCCAAAGGTTCCTAGAATTCATAAACTCAAATGCGATGGAACAACTAGTCACCATTCCCACAAGAGGAGACAGTATACAAGACCTGATCATCACAAACACGGGGGAAAAATGCTCCACACCGGAAGTATATCTCTCATTGGTAAGATCAGACCATAAATTAATCTCACTGGAAATCCACATCCCGCCCCCACCCCCTGCACAAAAGACCACAGTGAAGAACTTCTCAAAAGCCAACTTCACACTTCTTAAGACTGAAGTGGTATCCTTCAAGGTCCCTGGGCCAGTGGAAACCACAACCCACACTGCTGAATCCTTTACAAATGCCTTCTACGGGCACCTTCAAGAATGCATGGATCATGCAATCCCAAATAAAACCAAGACCCATTCCCCCAAAGGCAGGCGCCCAGTCTGGTGGACCCCAGCCTTAAACAAACTTTACAACAGAAGGAAGAAGCTACTACATGACAAAGCAAAATCCCTAAAAGGGAAGGCATCTCTGATCAGTACTAGCAAAAAACTACGATCACTCATAAAATCATCCAAGGCCAACTTTGAGAGAAAAATCGCAAAAGACAATCACAAGGCCTTCTTTAGCTATGTTAGAAACCTGGGTGGAAACTCCCAGATATGCTCAGAGTTAGTCCAAAATGACACAAAATACACTGAACCCACTGACATTGCCAACATTCTGGCAGACAGGTTCAGTGGAAATCCCCCCCCCCCCCAAAAGGAGAAATAACTATCCCAGCAGAGTGTAGCCTCCCTAACATCTCGGATGCCCAGGTGAGAGCCGCCCTCTCTAAAGCTAAAAACACAGCATCAATGGGACCGGACGGTGTCCCGGGCTGTGTGCTACATGAACTCCAAGAGGAACTAAACCCACACATAAGGCTGCTGTTTAATCTTAGCCTTACTACAGGATACATACCCAAAGAGTGGCGTACGGCAACAGTGGTCCCACTTCGCAAAGGCGGTGCTTCTACGGACCCTGGAAATTACCACCCCATAAGCTTGACGAGCCTGGTCTGCAAAGCTATGGAGAGGATCATTATGGAACTCATAAACAAAGACATTGGGGATCTACAGACATTGGATCCTACCCAATTTGGCTTTGTCAAGGGCAGATCCTGCCTTTTGAACTTGGTCGACTTTTTTGAAACAGTCACTAAGGCCATTGATGAGGGTAAGGCAGTTCACACAGCCTACCTTGACCTTGCAAAAGCCTTTGACACAATACCACACTCGGGCATCATAGACAAACTCACCAGCTTAAATGTAAACCCATATGTCACGAGATGGGTTGCAAACTGGCTCAAGGACAAGAACCCACAGGGTCAGAGTTGCTGGAGCTATGTCAGACTCCAAGCCAGTCACAAGCGGTGTCCCACAGGGCTCAGTCCTGGGACCCCTCTTGTTCGGCATTTATTTTTCCGAGGTACAGGCAAACATAGGAGGATTGTGGCTGACAAAGTTCGCAGATGACTGCAAACTGGGCGCCATAATTGATACTCCAGTGGACACAAACATCCTTCAGAGAGGCCTCATAGAAATGGATAATTGGTGCCAGAGCCATGGCCTTAAGCTGAACGCCAAAAAATGTATAGTCATACCCTTTGGGAAAAACAAGGTACCCACAAATTACCACATAGGTGGTAATCTATTAAGTACGGAAGAGGTAATCCGGGACCTAGGGACCCAGGTTGACAGTAACCTCTCATTTGACACTCACAATGCCAAAGTGGTTAGGAAGACCTTCTATATTGCCCACCTTATCATGAAGAGTTTCACATCTAGATCAAGAGAGGTCATTGTGCCCCTGTACTCTTCTCTTACAGGCCAATGATTGAGTACAATGCCCCATTTGGGATGTATCTTACCAGACACCTGCAGCAGTTGGAAAGACCGCATAAGTTCCTCACCAAGAGGATAAAGGGTCTTAAACATATGTCATATGCTGCCCGACTGAAAAAACTCCAGCTCTATTCAGTCGCATACCACCTACTCAGAGGTGACCTGTGCCTGACGTACAAGGCCATGTCCAATCCGGAATGAATGGACATGCTCCATCTCAGAAAATCCAAATCCATCAGAGCTACGAGACCAAGAGACTTAAACCTCAACACAGAAATAAATAGGACGTGCTGGAGGGACAGATTCATAACCCAGAGGCTCCCTACACTCTGGAACAGAATCCCAATCCGTGTTAGGCAGAGCCCCTCACTAACTCTGTTCAAGAGAAGTCTTGACGAGTGGATGGGGGGTCATCTCTGTGTCACTACTAGACAGGGGCACAGCAAACTAAACCATAAATGGGAGTAGTATTCTCATCCTAAGGGGTGGTGAAAGCCACACACACTCTGGCTAGGCTTATAAATGCCCTAGGGCAGATAGCCTAGTACGAACGTATGAACCTAAGTCCAAGGTAATTCTGATTCTTCTAGGTAACTCCTATTATTTTTGTCTCTCTCAAGCATTTTCCTTTGGAACGTTGGAAAAGGTTTCACTGGGAAATCTCTCTCTGAGCTTTACTGACAGAAAAATGAGCAGCAGTATTCCCATCTTTTTACTGGCTCATTTTTTGTTGGGTAAAATGTTTAATTCCTTACTTAGCCTGTTCTGCATGAAAATGTATTTGACCAGGGCTTCCAAGATGGAGGCACACTGAGTAACATCTTAATTTCAGCTCTTCTAGTGTGAAACCAAACTCAGAAAAGAAAGGCAATAAATTTGTCTTTTATTATTTATTTTACATTTGTTGACTGGGATTGTCCAACTGAGCTGGAGAGCCCTTTTTCAGAGGAGGCTTGGGGAGAAAAGCTCCAACATGTATACAATTTTCATTATAAATTAGCATTAAACAGCAATGTTACATGATTATTAGAATGCATTAAGTAGCAATACAATGTTCTACAGTGTCAATAATCAGGAGTATAGCATAACTATTTCAAGATGTGTAAAAAGAACTAGGTCATTAAGATGAGTATAGTTTTTGGGGTAAGTGGTTAAAAAACCCAGTTTTGTCATGATGTAGTTGCATGATGGCAAGACAATTACAATAGAATGTTTCTCTGAGGCAGTTTGCTTAATGGATTTTAGAAGACAGTAGAAAGAGTAGTTAAGGAAGATTAGACACAGCTAGTGAGAAGAGTGAGTTAAGGGCAGAAAGTAGATTAAAGTAAGAGAAGTAGGCGATGTTAAGGAGGGAGAGTGCAGTGGCAGGACCAGTGACTTTTAAAGTGCTCTTTGGTGGCTGTCTTAAATTGTTTAGGATGTAGAAGGTAAATTAGGGTAAATTTCCATTACTGGCTATTAAGTGCACTGCCTGGATGCCAGCAAAGAAGAAATTTAGCGAACATGAAAGAAAATGAACCACAAAAGGTTAGGAGAAAACTTTGTCTGGGAAGAAAAGTAGTTTAAGCTCCAGATTTGGTACAAGTTATGACCTCCACTAATCTAGAGGAAAAAAAAATAAGTCAGATGTGTTCATAGTTGATAAAAATAAATGAAAACTCTGGAGTATGTCAGCTCAAGTAACAATAGGCTGGAAAAATGGAACTAGCTTTAAACAGGTATTCAGATGAGCTGATAAAACTACAAAAATCAGAGATTGAAGTGAAGAAAAGGTTGGCTGGGTATGACACTGCCCATGAGGAGATCCTTCAAAAAATAATAGAATTAGAGGACTGAGCATGTAGAGAAAACCTGTGATTTTCTGCTTTATCAGTGAAACTGGAAGGAATATACTGTATTAGTTTTATGAAAGCACAAATAAGCAACTGGTCTCACAGCAGGAGTTATTAATTGAAAGGGCACATTGTGTGTATGCTACAAACCTGGCCATGAGAAAGCAGCCAAGAGATCAAATGGTAAAGATGGAATCCTACCAGCAGAAATAGCTGATTCTGATAAAACTGTGGCAGAAGGATCAATTATTAAAAGTGGGAGACAGTAGGGTGGAAAATGATTACTAACTGTACACCAGGCAGAAGAAGAGTAAATTTATTCCAGCAGTCAGAGAATGTCAAGAAGCAGATGTGAGATTTAAGCTGCTGGTGTCCAGCTATCTTTAGAATGTTTTTTATTCCTAGAGTGACAGTCATTTTTTTCATAGGAAGTTACTAGGCTATTGGCCATGAGGCCCTTATAAGCCTAGCCAAGAATTTAACCAAGTCAGCACCCAATGCCCCTGTCCAGCAGGGACACGGGTGGAATCCCAGGGGTGTATTTTCTGTTTCCCATCCAATTATCCAGGTTGCACTTAAAAAGGATAAAGAGGTACGCTGCTTGATATGGAGAGGGAGTATATTTGGGTCTGTATTACTACCTTGAAACTTCTGTTCTCCGAACAGCAAAATGTCGACAATGTAAACAGCGAAATACAAAAAGTACAAACAGCCACTTCCGCAGATTTTTTCACAGGGAAAATATTTGCTTGGCCGACCAACAGCAAAACAAACTTTCAAACCCTAATCAAGTTTGGGGGGCTATGCCTCCCACACACTCCTAATTAAATATACCAACTGCGAGATTGCTCTACATTGGAGAAAACAGCAAATTCCCGATAATGACCAAGCAAATTTTTTCCCTTTGAAAAAATTTGTGGAAGTGGCCGTTCGTACTTTTCGTATTTTGCTTTTTGCATGTCGACATTTCTCTATTCACAGAACTGAAGTTTCGAGGTAGTAATATAGACCCGTCTATTCCACAAGTGGAGTAGTCTCTGGGACACAAATCTGTCCCACCAACAAGTCCTATTGATGTCACAGACCAGGTTGAGGTCGTGCATACGGGTTACTCAAATGGAGCTTGACTTGCAGATATGCAGCAGTCCCATCAAGGCAGGGTCAGATCATCGTGTATGCCAAACAGAGGTCACCTCTGAGGAGTCTGTATGAAACTAAGTAGAGGGATAGGGCTTTTAGCCTGCCTGTATATGGTAGATGTTTTGAGGCCCTGGATTCTGCTGGCATGGAAACTCTGTGGTCTCTCCAGCTGCTGCATATGCTTTGCAAGGTACATGCCGAAAGGGGCGTTGTACTCAGTAATGGGCCTTATAAGGGAAGAATACAGGGATGTTATGACCTCCTTGTCCCAGGATGAGATGCCCTTACTTAGGAGGTGAACCATGTAGAAAGCTTTCCATACAAGGGACGCAACATGGTGGTCAAAAGTCAGGTTATCAACCTGGGTGCCCAAATCCCTCACAACTGATTGCGTATCTAGGATATTTTTATTAATGTGATAATTTGTGGGGACATCACTCTCCCCAAAGGAGATGATGCATTTTTTGGTATTCAGCTTGAGGCCATGTTTCTGGCACCAGTCATTTCTTTGGGTGAGACCTTCTTGGTGGATGTCCACATCTTTAGGGGAATTGATGACACAGCGCCCAGCTTGCAGTCATCTGCAAACTTGGTCAGCCATAGCTCACTGGTTTTTGCCTGCACCTCAGAAAATTAAATCCCAAATAACAGACGCCACAAGACCGAACCCTAGGGTACATCGCTAGTTACAGGTCTACTGCTTGAGGTGGCTTCCCCTATTTTGACTAGGTGGATTCTATCAGTGAGCCAGTTTGATACCCATCTGGTAACTTATGGATTGATGCCTACTTGAGAGAGTTTTATTTATTATGCCTGAGTGGGAATAGTGTCGAAGGCTTTGGCCAGGTCAAGGTAGGTGGTGTGCATTGTCTTCCCCTCATTCATGGCTTTAGTGACCATCTCAAAGAAGTCAACCAAATTTAACAGACCTGACCTCACCTTCATGAAGCCAGACTGTGTGGTATTGAGTATTTGGAGGTTGCCAATGACCTTGTTAATGAGTTCCATGGCCTTGCAGATCAGGCTAGTTAGGCTGATGGGTCTATAATTTCCCGGATTGGTGGATGCTCCACCTTTTGTGCAAAGGGATGATGGTGGCTTTCCTCCATTCAGCTGGGATGAAGCCGGTATTCAGGATCTGGTTGAACAGGGCACCTAATGGTGCTGCAAGTTCCTGTCCGAGTTCATGTAGGATGCAGCCTGGAGTGTTATTGGGTCCCACGGAGGATGTATTTTTTTGGCTTTGAGAGAGCAGTGATGACCTGTTCCCTAGATATAAAGGGAAGGGGGCAGGTACTAAGGATGGTCCTGATTTACTGATTGGGGGTGCAGAGCGGTGAAGTTTTCACTGAAAAATCTGTCAGCCAGCAAGTTTGCTATATCTACGGCATTTGTATATGCGGTGTCCTTGACCACCTGTTCTGAACCGATCTGGGTACTTCCTTTGAGATTGTGGACATATGTGACAAAGGCCTTATGATTGTCTCTAGTAGATATAGCCAATTTGGACTTTAGCTTTGGGGGATTTCACAACTGCTCTTATTTGCTTGTTCAGGTTAAAGAGAGATTGCTTCCAATTGGGCACCTGCTCCTCCTTGGTCCTGGACAGCATTTTTTTTCCTTTTGTTATAGAGATTATTTATTGCAGAGTTCACCAGACAGGTTTACTCTTGCTAGCGGATGATGAGTTATTCCTGTCTGGCATTCCTGATTCCATGCATCTATATAAATGCTTGTATAGTGCTTTGGTGTAGTTTTGGATATTGGTGCCAGTTCTTACAGGGGGGAGCGGGCTGTTAAGCTGTTTATACCATCCCTCAGGAGGCTGTATTCAGCTTTGGAAAAAATTTTTTGTTTGACCTTAGCTAGAGGGGGGTCTGGGGAGGTGGTGACTTCGAAAGTAACCGCTTTATGGTCGGATCATACCAGGGAGGATGATACTAGCTTCCACACTTCCACAGTAATACCATCTATTCCTGGGACTTTCCCGTTGATTGGTTATACATTACATCACCATTTTATCTCCTGTCCTCCTATCCTAAGTATTAGTAATTGAAGCCTCATCTACCTCTAATTTTGGTATAATTAATTCTTCCATAAACATTTCCATTTGTACCTTTTCTTGATCTCCATATTACTACAGACTTTCATAAAATTTCCGAGATATTTCTAGTAACTACAGGATCTCTTGTTGTTTTCCTTTGTTATAGGCTCTTTAAATTTGGCAACAACACTTTCTGGAGTCCTTGCACTAAAGTTTTTGTGCTCTGGCATTATTGTCAAAAAACAGTTGCTTAACAGCAATCTTTCTAAACTGCTGCATATTATTGAGGCATCCCTTTATTTTCTGCTTAGCACTCTGCAGTTGCTTCTTTTTGTTCTGCGAGATTCCTCCTATTCTGAAATACTTTGTCAATCCCTCTAAATAATTCTCGTTACTTCTTAAACATATCTCTCTTGCATTTCCACCCTGTTTTTAAACTCCACTTTAATTTTATCCCACACTATAAGCTATATTTTCAGAAAAAAATTCTCTCTTCTCTAATACCTCCCAAATAATTTCCACTACCCATTCCTTAAATTTTTCTCTCTTCAGCAGATAGGTGGGAAAGCATCAGTCTGTCATTTTTATTTAATTACTCTGCATTTTTATTTTATTTATTATTGGCTCGTGAGCTGAAATAGTTATTGGATACAGATCAAAACTTTCAGTCAAATGCACGTCCCTGTGAAATGTAGATTCTGTCTAGCGTAGCCTGTTTTTATATCTTGGAGAATATTATACAAATTTACTTCGAACTCCTACTACTGAATTCACATCCTCCATGCCAAATATTTTCATACATTTCTTTAAAAATCTTTCTTTCTCTGTTATATTTTCCCTTTTGGACTCCGCAGACACATCTTCCCTGCTGCAAATCAAATTCTAGTCCCCACCTGTAAGTAATATTCCCTGCTGAAAACTGATTAGTTTTCTCAGAATTTTCATAAGCTGTGTTATAGCAGTTTTAAGTGGAATATAAATACGTGCTAGTGTAATCCTCCTTTCCCATTAGCCCCTTAGCTTGCTGTATATCTACCATTTCCTTTTTTTTTTTATTTTCTTCTATCACTGTTAGAGCTACTGCTGCAATTAATATAAGTACTCATGTTTTCCATTTTCCCATGCATTCCACTGAATAACCATCCTGAAAAAACTTTCTTTTGTCAAATTCACCTGTTCGGTTCTTTCCAAATGTGTCTCCTGTAGCGTAACTCTTTGCACTCTACATTTTAATATAGATCACTACTCTTTCTTTTTTGTATACATCTGTAAGACCATTAACATTTAAAAATAATATTAAAAGGCGTATTACATTATTCCCACCTTGTATCTGTAACAGTTGTTTTAAGTATCTAGTTCCAGGTTTTGTGTTACATGCATACACTGTTTGGTAGGTTAACCTTGTATACAGTTGTTTCTTGTCAAATTCATTTGAGCCTATGTCACATCTTATAAAACTTTTTGTTTTATTGAAAGCCATAAAAAAAAAAAAAAAAACAAATGCACCTCCAATATGCCCCAAAAACCTATTAACTTAAAATTAACTCACAAAACTATGTACAACTTGAAATATTGAAGTTTCATTTTCCTAATAGGAACAGTTGTGCCAAACTGACAGCCACAGTTACAAACTTGGGTTAACCTAAAAGGAGAGCTATCCATGGTAAGATGCATAGTGCAGCCTGTGCTTCTAAGTGCTGTCTGGTTTTGTCTCATCTTTATTGCTGTCCTAGAATGAGAAAACACTTGCATTTTTGAACTTTTGGAAAACACGATGATCTAGCCATTGAAAGAAAGCCATTAAAAGAAATGAGGATTCTGTCTTTATTGCTCTTTATCGGATTGTCTTCATGGAGAGATGAGAACCAAGATACAAGGTTGCTTCTACAAGTATTTATTTACTAGAGAAGAGCTTTATTATATTCAATGTCCTTTTTTATTTGGATAACCAGAGAGACAAAACTGCACTCACAAATATGAAGGCACCCAGGACATCAAGACTGTTGCACACTTCTTTATTCACAATCCACAGGTTAAGCGCTTTCATCCAATTGCTTTTGGACTTCCTCAGAACAATGATCATTACTAACTCAACCTTTCTATATCCCTCCCCATAAATCAATTAAACAATTAAAACTAATTAGTAAGTTAAAATTCCATTAGACATCAGTTAAAATTGCATAGTATTACACCAACCCCACTTATTTGTTAAACACATGAAATACCTGTTAAAATTCAGAATACAACCTCATTCTGAAAGTATAATACTGGACAGTATCAAAAAATGTTGCCAACTTATTCAAATAGAATAAATAAATGCTACATACACTAGTATTGTGTGTTAACCTAAAATTTGTTTAATTTTTAGTATAGTTGCAATACTGACACTGTCATTAATTCCAGGAAAAATGGTGGCATCCAATCTCAACTGCCACCTTAGTTCACATACATCTAAATCCAGGTCAATCACCCTGCCTGCCTGTCCTTCGCCAACTGTTGTAATACCACAAATTTAAATTTGTGGCTCGGACTTTGCATTATATGTCTGGCTAAGGCATTCGTTGACTTCATATTTTTAATGTCAGCACTGTGCTCTCTAATTCTGGCCTTAAAATTGCCTGCTGGTCTTGCCAACATAAAAGGCAGAATAATGCTGACACTTAGCCATATAAATTCAATGTCTACTGTTACAATTGAAGTAACCATGGAAGTAGAACTTTCTCCCATTTAATACTGAATGTATTGCTGAAGCTACCACTGACAGCGGGCCCGCTATTTTGAAGTTTTATTTACAAAATGAATATGAATTCATCTAGTGACAGTGAACAGATAGACATTAGTGTGTTGCTTAATGTCATGGCTGAAGTAAGTAGTACATGTGATAATAATGGTCTAAACATTATAGTCAATTCGGCAGGTGACTATAAAGTTTATTATTATTCTAAGAATTCCATTAATACAACACATGCTGATTTATTAGCAAAGGGACTCATGTTTGTGCCTAGCAGGTGGGGTGATTTGGTGAATATCCTAATAGATTTGAAGTTATTTACACAAATCAACCTAAAGGCATGGTTTAATGGGGCAAGGCATGAAGAGCCAGGCAAGGTGTTGAAGAAACTTAGCTACATTAATCCCCCTTTGAATTGAACCACTGGGACATATGCGAAGGTCTGTGAAATGGGTATAAGGGACAGTTATAGACTGGGGCCGTATGAACCATAAAACAATCTGTCGTATGAGGAAAGTGATTTATTGTTGCGACTGGCCAGGGATACCAGTATCCGGATAATGAAACCGGATAAGAGTAGTGTAGTTGTGGTTCTTGATAGTAATGATTATTCTGATAAGATGAATACATTGTTATCTGAGGACACATCGTGAAAGCAAACTCAATGAAATACATATAGCCTAGAGAAAATTAGATTTGCTGATAAAAGACAATGTTATATCAAGGGCAAATAAATGAAAAGGATTATTATCTCAAAATTGACTACCCAGTTATACTGAACATTTTTGGTATCCCAAAAATCCACAAGGGCTTTGAATTTTTGCAATTCAGGCCTATTGTGGACGCTAAAAGAGCCAAGATGTGTTTTATTAGTAAATATTTGGACCATCACTTGCAAAAGGGGTTGGGGACCTTCTCCTACATAACAAAGGATTTTTGGCAATTCCTAGAACATTTGAATGGAGTAATTATTACTGAGAATACACATTTAGTTACTATAGATGTATGTAACTTATTCTCAGTAATACCCCATGGGATAGAATGGCTGGGGATGCAAGTGGGGAGGACCAACCTTTTTGATCAGGATGAAGTTAATGTCCTTACTACACTAGTGGAGGTGGTGTTAAACAATTTTCTACACTTCGAGGGACAATATTTCAAACAAGTGACTGGTGTAGCTATGGGGGCAGCTTGCACCCCTATATATGCAAATTTAGTTGTGTCCTACTGGGAGCAAGGACTTATTTTCCTCAGTGAATTTTGGGCATACATAAGGCATTACACCAGATTATTGGGTGACATTTTTATTGTTAGGGAATTAGCCAAAATAACTCCAATGGTTGGGAAGAAGGTATTGAATTAGTCAGTGGAGAGTGGGCTTGGTTACAACCATTTCCCACCAGTGACGCAACAAATTCTGATGTATCCGGCGTTGCAAGGGACTGTAACAGCAGCACTAATAATAGGAGCAATGAGTTTATTGAAATAGCAGACAAAACGAATAAACTGATGCTTGAATTAAGCAATGTAGGAGATGATTGAAGTTCTCTTTCAAGTTTACTTTTTATTTGCGATACCCCTAATGTGTCTAATGTTACTGCGTCGCAGTGTATGGGCCAAATCGAACGTGTTAGATTTGAAAGTGATGCTGATTTTGCAGTCAACAAGATGTGCTATAATAGCTGTTTAAATACTCTCACAATTGAGGTGGAAAACAACCTTGGGGAATCTTGTGACAGTAACGAGCTGAGGAACCTCAGTCAGCATCCCGTTAATAATTGTAGAAGTGGCCTCAATTACGATGATGCACTCTTAGAGAGTGACGTGAGTCTTTATTTGTCAGGGGACGTTGTCTACAGGCATGACACTACTGAATTTATTACCGGTAACGGACTTTTTAATTTAAATGATCCGGGCTATGGTGTTGATAGACACAATGTCACTGAGCCACATGTTTTTAGTCAAGCAAATGTTGGACAAACTGATGGCACCATTGACACTATTTATGGGGACCAAGATGTTTATACTTTTAGAAATTTTATTCAAATGTTAAACAATGACATGGGAATTCGGGGCAGTAATGGACAGGTTGAACTAAGTCAACATGTTGCTAATGGTGAAAGTGGTTTGGATAATAATGATGCAATTTTTGATAGTAATGTGAGTTTATATTCAGTTCAAGGATTAACTTTTAATACTGAAGATATTGTTGAACCTGCCACTGATAGCGGGCCCGCTATTTTGAACAGTTTTATTTACAAAATGAATATGAATTCATCTAGTGACAGTGAACAGATGGTCATTAGTGTGTTGCTTAATGTCATGGCTGAAGCAAATAGTACATAGGTTCATAGGTTCATACTAGGCTATCTGCCCTAGGGCATTTATAAGCCTAGCCAGAGTGTGTTTGGCTTTCGTCACCCATTTTAAATTAATTTTGCTATGCCCTTTTTCAAGGTTAGTATACTGTGTCTCTGTCTAACAGTGACACAGAAGTGATACCCGGGTAAACCTACGATCCCCCATCCACTCATCAAGATTCCTCTTGAAGAGAGTCAATGAGGGACTCTGCCTAACCTGGACTGGGATTTTATTCCAGAGTGAAGGGAGCCTCTGGGTTATGAATCTGTCCCTCCAGCATGTCCTATTTATTTCAGTGCTGAGGTTCAAGTCTCTCAAGCGCGTAGCTCGATGGGATTTGGATTTTCTGAGGTGCAGCATGTCCATTAATTCCGGGTTGGACATGGCTTTATACGTCAGGCACAGATTGCCTCTGAGCAGGCGGTATGCCACTGAGTAGAGCTGGAGTTTCTTTAACCGGGCAGCATATGGCATCTGTTTGAGCCCTTTGATCCTCTTGGTGAGGTACTTTTGGGGTCTTTCCAGTTGCTGCAGGTATCTGGTAATGTACATCCCAAAAGGGGCATTGTACTCAATTATGGGCCTGATGAGGGATGAGTAGAGAGGCACGATGACCTCCCCTGATCTAGATGTGAATCCCTTCATGATTAGGTGGGCTATATAAAATGTTTTTCTAACCACTTTGGCCACGTGGTTGTCAAATGAGAGATTGCTATCAACTTGGGTCCCCAGGTCCCTAATTACTTCTGTACTTAATGGATTACCACCTATGTGGTAATTTGTGGGCACTTTGTTTTTGCCAAAGGGGATGACTATATACTTTTTGGCGTTTAGCTTGAGGCCATAGCTCTGGCACCAGTTGTCTGTTTCTATGAGGCCCTTTTGGAGGATGCTTGTGTCGGCTGGAGAGTCGATTATAGCGCCCAGTTTGCAGTCATCTGAGAACTTGGTCAGCCACAGTCCTTCCGTGTTGGCCTGTACCTCCAAGAAATATATATCGAACAGGAGAGGTCCCAGGACTGAGCCTTGTGGGACGCCACTTGTAACTGGCTTGGAGTCTGACATGGCTCCAGCAATTCTAACCATGTGGGTTCTGTCCTTGAGCCAGTTTGCAACCCATCTAGTGACATAGGGGTTTATATTTAAGCTGGTGAGCTTATCTGTAATGCCCGAGTGGGGTATTGTATCAAAGGCTTTTGCGAGGTCCAGGTAGGCTGTGTGGACCACCTTCCCCTTGTCAATGGCCATGGTGACTGTTTCAAAGAAATCGACCAGGTTTAAGAGGCAGGATCTGCCCTTAACAAAGGTGAACTGGGTAGGATCCAGTGTCTGTAGGTCCCCAATATCTTTTTTTTATGAGGTCCATGATGATCTTTTCCATAGCTTTACAGACCAAGCTAGTCAGGCTTATGGGGCGATAGTTTCCAGGATCTGTTGAGGCACCACCTTTGTGGAGAGGGACCACTGTTGCTGTATGCCACTCTTTGGGTACATATCCTGTGGTAAGGCTGAGATTGAACAGTAGTTTTATGTTTGGGTTTAGCTCTTCTTGGAGTTCATGTAGGGCGCAGTCCGGGACACTGTCTGGTCCCATTGATGCTGTGTTTTTTGCTTTGGAGAGGGCGGCTCTTACCTGAGCATCTGAGATGTCAGGGGGGGCAGCACTCTGCTGGGATAGATATTTACCCTTTTGGTGGGGAGGGGGGAGAAGTTTGCACTGAACCTGTCAGCTAGGATGTTGGCAATGTCTGTGGGTTTGGTGTATTTTTTGTCATTTATGACTAATTCTGAGCATATCTGGGAATTCCCACCCAGGTTCCTAACATAACTAAAGAAAGCTTTGTGATTATCCTTAGTGTCCTGTGCAATTTTTCTCTCGAAGCTGGCCTTAGACGATTTTTTGAGTGCCCGTAGTTTTTTGCTAACACTGATCAGAGATGCCTTCCCTTTTTGGGATTTTGCTCTATCATGTAGTAGCTTCCTCCTTCTATTGTATAGCTTGTTTATGGCTGGGGTCCACCAGACAGGACGTCTGCCTTTGGAGGATTGGGTCTTGGTTTTATTTCGGATTGCATGATCCATGCATTCCTGAAGGTGCTCATAGAATGCGTTTATAAAGGATTCTGCGGTCTGGGCCATGTTTTCCACAGGCCCAGGGGCTTTGAAGGATTCCACCTCGGTTTTGAGGAGTGTGAAATTTGCTTTAGAGAAGTTTTTCACTGTGGTTTTCTGGGCAGGGGGTGGGTTCGGGATGTGAATATCTAATGAGATTAGTTTATGGTCTGATCTTACCAGTGAGGGATACACTTCTGGTCTGGAGCATAGAGTTCCCATGTTGGTGATGATCAGGTCCATTATGTTTTCTCCTCTTGTGGGAGTGGTAACAAGTTGTTCCATAGCATTTGAGTTTGTAAATTCTAGGAACCTTTGAGCTAGGGTGTTGGAGCTAGAGTAATGCTCCCAGTCTGTTTGGGAAGTTGAAGTCGCCCAATATAATGGTGTTTGGAGAGACCTTCATATTTTCCAGTGTTCTCAGGAAGGCCGAGTGGGGTTCCACATGTGATAATAATGGTCCAAACATGATAGTCAATTTGGCAGGTGACTATAATGTTTATAATTATTCTAAGAATTCCATTAATACAACACATGCTGATTTATTAGCAAAGGGACTCACGTTTGTGCCAAGCAGGTGGGGTGATTTGGTGAATATCCTAATAGATTTGAAGTTATTTACACGAAAAATCAACCTAAAGGCATGGTTTAATTGGACAGGGCATGAAGAGCCAGGCAATGTGTTGAAAAAACCTAGCAACATTAATCCCCCTTTGAATGGAACCATTGGGATGTATGAGAAGGTCTGTGAAACGGATATAAAGGACAGTTATAGACAGAGGCCATATGAACCATATAATGATCTGTCATATGAGGAAAATGATTTATTGTTGGGATTGGCCAGGGATACCATTACCCAGATAATGAAACCGGATAAGGGTAGTGGAGTTGTGATTCTTAATAGTAATGATTATTCTGATAAGATGAATACATTGTTATCTGAGGACACACATTGTGAAAACAATTTCGATGAAATACATATAGCCTACAGAAAATTAGATAAAAGACATGTTATATCAAGGGAAAATAAATTAAAAGGATTATTTATCATTATCTCAGAAATGACTACCCAGTTATACCAAACATTTTTGGCATCTCAAAAATCCATAAGGGCCTTGAGTTTTTGCAGTTCAGGACAATTGCGGATGCTAAAAGAGCCAAGATCTATTTTATTAGTAAATATTTCGACCATCACTTGCAAAAGGGGTTGGGGGCCTTCTCCTACATAAAGGATTCTTGGCAATTCTTAGAACATTTCAATGGAGTAATTATTACTGAGAATACACATTTAGTTACTATAGATGTATTTAACTTTTTCTCAGTAATACCCCATGACATTGGGATAGAATGACTGGGGATGCATTTGGGGAGGACCAACCTTTTTGATCATGATGAAGTTAATGTCCTTACTACACTAATGGAGGTGGTGTTAAACAACAATTTTCTACACTTCGAGGGACAATATTTCAAACGGGTAACTGGTGTAGCTATGGGGGTGGCTTGCCCCCCCCCCCATATATGCAAATTTAGTTATGTCCTACTGGGACCAAGAACATATTTTCCCCAGTGAATTTTGGGCGTACATAAGGCATTACACCAGATTCTTGGATGACATTTTTATTGTTTGGGAAGAAAACGAAGAGATATTGGAACACTTTTTGCAGTGCATTAATCACACAGTTGACTTCCTTAAATTCACCCATGAGCACATTAAGGTCAACATTTCGTACCTGGATGTTAGCTTAACTATTGACAGTAGGAATAACACCTTGAAATCTAACATCTTTAGGAAGCCCACATTTTCCATTTCTTATTTAGAATTCGGTAGTTGACACCCCTGTCATCAGAAAAAATCCAGTGTGAAAGGACAGTATGTAAGGGCTGCCAGAATGATATCAGTGGACCAAGATTTTTTATTGGAACAGAGTATATGACAAGGTTATTTATCAAAAGGGGTTATCCCGAGGCTCTTTGTAAAAGTTTGGCAGAGGAAATCAGACACAAAAGAACTGAGGGTGTCTATAAGGCCATTTTGAGTGGGAATGTGGACCATAATGGCAATGGTTTTAGTATGCCACGCAACAACCAGGCAGATACAATAAGGAATATGGGGAATGATTTGTTGTTTGTCACCACTTTTAATCAAGATGCTGAGTGGGTAGTTCGTATCATTCTGAAAAACTGGAAGATGTTAGTGGCTGATAGTTCCCTTGTAGATAAGGTAGGGTGATCCCTCAGAATTGTATATAGAAGAGATAGATGTTTTTAAAGAAATTTTGGAAATGGGGGCTCAAATTGATTCACATCAAAGCAGTAGAATGCCTGGTAATTTTAAATATGGTAAATACAGCGTATGTGCATATGTTTGTGAGACGGGTGGTACTGCATTCATTAATGAGAGAAAGTTCTACTTCCATGGTCACTTCAATTGTAACAGCAGACATTTAATTTATATGACTAAGTGTCAGCATTGTTCTGCCTTTTATGTTGGCAAGACCAGCAGGCAATTTAAGGACAGAATTAGAGAGTACAGTGCTAACATTAAAAATATGAAGTAAATGAATGCCCTAGCCAGACATGTAATGCAAAATCTGAGCCTCAAATTTAAATTTGTGGTATTAAAGAGTTGGTGAAGGGTAGTGTGATCGACCTGGATTTAGATGTGTGCGAACTAAGGTGGCAATTCAGATGGATTGTAAATTGTGAATAAAGAAGTGTGCAGCAGTCTTGGTGTCCAGGGTGACTTCATATTTGTGAGTTCTTTTTTATTTATTGGCTTTCTCTAAGTCAAGAGCTTTAATCCAGGCATTCCGCTATGCAAAAATGAAAAAAACATTTTTTCCTTGTATCATACTCTTTGAACAGACTTTTCTTCTTCTTCTTCTCAACATTGCAGAGAAAGAGAGAAAAAAAAACAGGGCACCGGTTTACTTCAGTATCCTCATTACACTTGAAAATGACTGAGAAAACTTCATGCAGTTGTAATGCACTATACAAATATTACTGTTAAGAATAAAAGTTTTTTTTTTTTTTTTTTTATTCCTTCCTCTTCCCCTCCCCTCTCCTAAGTGTTCTTCCAAACATTAATGACATTAAGTAGGGCATATGCTTTAGCGACCCTATAAGTTGAACATAGTAAAAAAAAAAGTTCACTATTTCCAGGTTGTCTTGTTCCGTCATGTTTAACAAATACAGTTGATGGTTTATAAACCCACATTTATTTGTCATTTTCTGAGCTGATGGTTTTAGTCATGTTTTCTTCTCCCAAGTACGGTCTCTGCTTCCTTTCCAACATACTCTTGGTTCTTCTAGTCACACTGGCACAGTCTCTGAGGTCTTTATTACCATAAGAACAAGAAGCAGAATCTCCTTCTGTATCACAGCTCACTTTTTGTTGAACAATCTTTTGTATTTTCTCCTTAGCATGTTCTGCATGAAAAAATGATTTTGTCCCTCCAGGAAAGAATATTCTGAAGATAGCTGGATGCATCACTTTGAATCTAATGGCTCCCTATTAGAAGACTGAAGACGCTTTCTTTCAACTGCGTCTTGGTTGAACTCAGAAGCCTGAAACTGCAAAATATCGAAGCGGCTTTTAAGGGAATTCTTTCCCTGGGAAAGAATTTTTTGGCTGCTTTGTTACTTTGCCGTTTTCGGCACTGTAGTGTGGTCTCGGAGTTGGTATATTTAAGAAGGGGGGTGTGGGGGTTGAAGCCCCCCCACTTAGTATAATGTTTAAAGTGTTTTATTTAATTTTTTTTAATTTTTGTTTGTTGGAACAGCGATTCCCCCCCCCCCCAGGAAAAAAAATCGCAGTTCTGACAGTTTGAAATTGTAAGCTTTTGCTTTCATAGGGTCAGTTAATCACCATTCGCTTTTTTAAGCATTCGGTGATCTAATATAGACCCAAATCTAATGCCTGCTTCTCAACATTCCCTGATTAGTGGAATAAATGTACTTCTCTTCTGCCTGGTGTACGAGTTATCATATTCCACAAACACTCTACTGTCTCCCACTTTTAGTACTTTGTCCTTCTGACACAGGTTTGTCAGAATCAATTCCTTCTGCTGGTAGGATTATATCTTTGGTATTGAAGGTCTAGGTTGTTTTCTCATAGCCAGGTTTGGAGCATACACATGATGTCCCCTTTTAACTAGCAACTCCTGCTGTGGAATACCAATCCATTTACTCATTTGTGCTTTCATAAAATTAATGCAGTCCATTTCTTCCAGCTTCTCTGATCCAGCAGAAAATCTCAGGTTTTCCCTGCTTGCTATGTTCTCTAATTCTTATATTTTTTGAAAAAACACTTCTGGAACAGTCTTTTATTAAGCCAACCTTTTATTAATTTCTACCGCCAAGTTTTGAAGTTTTATCACCTCATCTGAATTTCTGTTTAAAGCTTCTTCCTTTTTATCCAGCTTTTGTTATTGGAGTTGATATCCTCCATTAGTGTGTATTTTAATCAGCTTTGAGTACATTTGACTGATTTTTCCCTCTAGTTTACTGGAAGTTGTGTCTTGCAGTAAAGCTGGAGTTTGCACTGATTTTTGCTGAACAGCTGCAGAATTCTCCCCCGTCAGTGTTTCTTACTCACTTTATGTGGTTGATTTTCTTTTAGGTTCTCTGAATTTTTTTTTTGTTGGCATCCAGGCAGTGCACTTACTAGCCAGTTACTGACGTTTACCCCCCCCCTCAAAAAATGAGTTCACTGGCTCTGTCTTCTGAGTTTCTGTATTCACACTTTGAGTAACAGCTTAATTTCCTGTTTCGTTGTGCAAAATCTTGGAAGTCCAAGAGGTTAGATGTTTGAAAAAATTTATGAAAATATTTAGCATGGAAGATGTGAATTAAGTAGTAGGAGCTCTGAGAAAATTTTCATATTCCCCAATGTACAAAAACTGGGCTAGGCTAGACAGAAATTATATTTCATATGAATATGTGCATTTAATTGAAAGTTTTCATATGTATCCAGTTGTTGTTTGAAATGATGCACCAAAAATCAGTAAAATAAGAATGCAGGGTAATGAAATAAAAAATGAGACATTGACACTTCCTCAATTATCTGTTAAACCGAGAGTAGTGAAAATTATTTGGGAGTTTTTAGGGAACATAGAAATTTCTTTAGAAAATATAGCTAGGCAGTGGGATAAAAATGAAAGTGTAGTTTAAAAATAGGATAGAAATAAAAGAAAGAGATATGGTTAAGTAGCAAGTATTATTTAGAGAGAGAGTTATGGTTAAGTAGCAAGTATTATTTAGAGAGAGTAAAAAAGGTTAAAATACTGTGGAATAGGGAGACTCATGAACAAAAGAGGGGCAACTATAGATTGGTAAAGAGAAAATAAGGGACTACCTTAATAATATAGTGGAGTGTAGAAAGATTGCTGTTTGCAACTTTTTTTTTTTTTGATAAAAGCTTTTGTGCTCTGAAGTATTTATCACAATGGCTAAGGCAACACAAAGAAGGGATTGTTGCCAAGTTTGGGGAGCTTGTAACAAGGGGAATAAGCAGAGATCTGTAAAGGTATTATAAATATTTTAGAAAGTTTTTGAAAATCTTTGTAAAGCAGAGAAATGTGTAACTCGGGGGGGGGGTACAAATGGAAATGTTTATGGAACAATTATATATGCCAAGGTTACAGGTAGATGAGGCTCATTTACTAAAAGGATATCAGGAGATGAGAGAAAAATGTTGATGTATAATCAAAAGTCCCCAGGAATAGATGCTATTCCTGATGAAATTTGGAAGCTAGGAGGGAATAAAGTGATAGAGATCTGGAAAGTTTTGTTTAACAGTATTTTAAAAAGAGGAGAAAGCACCAACATCCTCAAAGAAATCAGTGGTGGCTGTAATACCTAAAGATGGTAAGAACCCATCAAATCCAGCTTCATGTAGGCTCATTTTCATTTTGAACCATGATTTTAAAGTGTTTATGTTTATAATGGCTAAAGGAATGGCAGAGGTAATGCCAAAATAAGGCTCAATGTGCTTTTGTGGAGAGGAGACAAACATTTGATAGCATTAATAGAAAAAATGATCTGGCAGAAGAAGTAGAATGTAAGAAAGAGTACCACTGTTGTTAGTGGGTCTTGATGAGGCAATGGAAGCATTTGCATTACCTGACAAAATAATAAGGTTGATTAGGAGGATATGGGAGGGATCAGAGGTGAAAATTTAAAGTGTGTGGGGGTCATCTCTGATAAGTGTTGTTTGAACTGAGAAACCAGGTAGGGGTGTTCGTGTTCTCCTTTGTGTTGCATTTTGAACCATTGGCAATGAAAATAAGGGACTCAGAAATTAAGGGATATAATTAGTATGGTAATCAAGAAAAATTTACGTTACTTCCAGATGATAATATTTTGTACCTGATGATGAAACCAAAAAAGGACATTTTAGTGTTGTGGAACATTCTGAGACATTTTCAAGTCTTTTTAGGTTACAATATTAATGAAGAAAAAGAAAATGCAAAGGCTGTAAAATGTGTAGCAGCACTGTAATTGGTTTAGCAATACCCATATTTATGGGGTCATGATAAAATGAAGTACTTAGAGGAGTATGGGTTAAAAAGTGTTCTGTTATGGGAGCTGGTGATATTTGAGAAGACACTAAAAAACTGAAATTGGAAGCTCTGTTTTAGGGATATGGATAGCAAGATACAAGCAGTGAAATAGTTTTTAGTCCCTTTAGTTTTATACATAGGTGAGGTATGTTTTTATCAAACAGAGGAGGAGTTGTGAATAACAATTAATATTAAGAGTTGAAGGATTTTATCTGAGAGGGGTAGATAGCAAAAATCAAGTGGGATAAGGTGATCCTTTCAACAGAAGGTGGTTTGGAATTACCTGATTTGAAGGGTATTTCAGAGCTACACAGTTAAAGCTTGTATACATAGCACAAGCAGAAAATAAGTAAGAAGTGAAAAGAGATGATGAGGAAGCTGGATGGAAGCTCCAGAAATAAGGAGAGACTGGGATTTTGGATGCAGATTCAATAACCATCATAGAGTAGCATTAAGTATTCTAAGAACTACGCCAACATGGGAGTTGAGAAATGAGATTCTGCTGGTAGGGATAACTGTATTTAGCTGCATAGAGAATAGGCAAGAAGGGGCTGGAATTTACTAGAGAAAACAGGCAAGGAACCAAGGTATTGGGAGTAAATGGTTAGAGAGTGAAAGGTAGTAGAATGGTAAGAGACCAAGAATTCATTTGGAGTGCAGGCTAGAGATTGCCTTCCCTATCAAGGACTGATTTTGCAGTATAGGCAAAGAGAATGGAATAGGGTAATCCTAAGTGAAAGACCAGCATTGCTTGAGTTTTTGGTAGAACATAGAACAGAAAGTGCTGTTAAAAGAAGAGATAATTAGTAGGGAATGTAATGTATTGCATGATAACCATAGGAATCAATCAGAGGAGGTTAGTAAGGATTGGGAGGAGAGACTGGATAACCAATTCACAAAGAAACAGTGGGAGGATATACGTATGGCTCCCAAATATGCAACAAAGTCTAGACAATTTAGGATCTTTGCTTGGAAGTTTTGGCATAGATAGTTTTAGATTGCAAGCAGACTCCAATGAAATTTTCCTCTGGTAGATTGCAAATGTTAGAGGTGTGACAGGGAAATGAGGAGGTAATTGGAAACATTTTTTGAGAGTATAATGGGTTGGCAGACTTCAAATATTCCTTACAGAGTACTCTGTCAGAGATATTGGGCTAACACATTGCTGTAGCTAATGAAGTTATTTTTTTGAATTATGATACAGTATCTGAATTGCATAGACTTAGCAAGGCTTTGCAGAATTTAATTCTGGTGGCTGCCAAGAAAGCAGTTACTAGAAAATGGAAATCCAAGTCTAAACCAATCGTTCTAGAAGTAGTGAATATAGTAACAGAGATAAAAAACTTTAAGTGGGATCTTTAGTAAAGGGTAGTAGCAAATTACATATAAAAAATGGGATGTATGGAAACAATACATTCAGAATAATGTTTTGAGAAGGAATGAGGTTTAAGGAAAGGCAGGAACTGAATGAGCTATGTAATGTTTGATTGACAATAACTGTATAGAAGACTATAGGTTATGTTTAATGTTTGCAACTGAAAATATGTCAGTACGGTTTGTTTTCATTTATGTAAGCATATAATTGCCAGTGTCATGAGTGATAATCAGTAGTGGTGATTCTTGGTTAATAAAATGAATTTGATCCTCCAGGAAAAAAATATTTTGAGGACAGCTTAAGTATAGCAGCTTGAATCTTGCATCTGTCTCTTGACATTCCCCGATTAGTGGAATAAATTTGCTTCTCATCTTTCTGGAGTACAGTGAATAGTCATTATCCACAAACAGTCTGCTGTCTCCAAGGTTTAATAATGTTCCCTTCTGCCATAGTTTTGTCAGAGTCTGCTCTATTTGCTGGTGTGATTTCATCTTTGCTAATGCAGGTGTTTATTGCTTCCTTGTGGCCAGGTTTGGAGTTTACACACGATGTGGCCTTTCTGTTATCTGTCCTGCTGTGGAATACCAGTCCAATTGGTTATTTGTGCTTTCATAAAGTTAATACAGTCGTATTGTAGCTAATTAAGGATTCTTCTATTTTTGCCAGACTTTTGTTTTTCCAGTTGCTATAGTTCTTCGATGCTTGATTTATTTGAATCATTTCTGAGTACCCTTAAATTTTTTTCCCTCTAAGTTAGTGGAAGCCATCTCTTGTACTGAAACTGAAGCTTGAATTGCTTTTTGCTGAATAGCTGCAGAATTCTTTGAAGCCAATGTTTTCTGTTCTCCTTTTTGGTTGATTTTTTTCAGGTTCTCTAAATTTCTTTTTTGTTGGCATCTAAGCAGTGCATTTCCAAGACAGGAATTTAATTTTGTTCAAGCTGACCGTATCAGTGGCTCTTTTCTCAGTTTTATACTGGGAGACCAAGTTGGTGATCATTGTGCAGCCATCTTGGAAGTCCTTGTGTTGGATGTTCTTAAAGTTTGGGCTATTTTCCCATTGAATAAGATGATAAAAGATTAATAATTCCTTCACAATATCAACTTTTTGGAGTTGCACAATTATGAATTTGTAATAAAGCTAATAGTGTAGAAAAATATTTGTTGATATTTTTGACAAAGGGCAAACTGTTTTATGATCTGAACGGAATTAAGTAACTCCATGAAGAGTAAGTAACAAACTTTCTTATGTTTGAATTTATAACTATGTTTATTGTATGGTTAAGCATCATAACATTGGCTTTAGGGAAAGGACTCTGTATATCATATTATTTTTTTTCAGTGTATTACTGATTTTTATTACATTTTCATACTTTATTTGACTGTCGAATCTGGGAAATTTACATAAGTAGCAAGTTTTTATTTTCCTTCCTAGCTTCTAGTCTTCCTTCTTGTATCTTCATAATGAAGTCATGGCAGCCTTCTATTTAAGGAATTTCTGCCTACCTTTGTCTTGTACACCCCCCCATTTCTGCTAATTCTGACATCAAATTTGTCGGGTCTTTTGCCATGGGGGGCTTCCTGTTTTTTTTCTATTTTCTCATTACTGTCTTGACCAGTAGCATATTTAAAAATCAGCTGTGTATTTCTGGTGGATAACTTGTCTATATTTACAAAGCCCAATAAGAATAGATCTTTTTGAAGTTGTATCCATGGCTTTTATGAAGTCTCCAAAACTTCCTAAATTCCTTCCTTAAACTGGGATAATTTGGGGTAATCCCAAAATACATGAACCCAGTCTCCCTAAATTTATAGTTGGCATAGCTAATATGTGGAAACCTTCCTCGTGTATAGAAGTATCAATGCAAACATTCTCAGGTGAAAATTCTAAATTTCCTAGACTTTGTTGAGTATTTGTCATAACAAAGAAAGGGCAGCTCGCAGTCCCCTAATTCATACTTTTGATTTGGCAGTTTTTCCTACCCTAATCTTTTATTTCTTTCAAATCCCTTACAAAGCTTTATATGCCTTACAGCTTAGCCCCTTCATATTCTATGCTCTCTTTTATGTTGTAATCGATTCCACTAATGTTGACTATTGTTTTTCTTTTAAATGTGGCCAGATTATCTCTCTCCTTTATTTTATATGTATCACACAGCTCTTGGATTGATAGGAATCAATTTTGTCCACATCACAGGTGTCGGTACATAAACAGCTAGTATTGTTTTCCATCTTCATAAGTTATTTTTTTATTGGTACTTTCTCACTTATTTGAATCAATTTAGGGACACAGTCTTTTAATACTGTATTACCGTAACATGACATTATTATCCTAATAAGTTTTTCCCATCTAGCATTAAGGTGAACAACTTCTTTATACTCCCAATAGTTATTTGAATAAAATTTCTTTCCATCTCAAGATGTATATTTCTGAGATGCATAAATTATATATTGTGAAGATCGTAGTAGAATAATATCCCTCGATGTTTGGAACGTCCAACCTCCAAAATGCCTAGGGAGTGAAGTTTTTGCCATTT
The DNA here is from genome assembly GCF_019279795.1 of Protopterus annectens. NCBI lineage: Eukaryota > Metazoa > Chordata > Ceratodontiformes > Protopteridae > Protopterus > Protopterus annectens. The sequence goes on along the minus strand of NC_056744.1, from coordinate 75,175,228 downwards.
CACCCTGGGGTGCTGCACTCTGATAAATTCCCGAACCCTCTACTGAGTAGATTTAATAGATTTTAAATATCTGTTTGGAAGGGCCAAAAGGGCTTGCTTTGCATGCGATATTGCAGGAGGTTAAACATCTAGATGAGCCTGCATTTTTTTATTTGTCTAAATGTAGTAATTTCTGCTTTCTTGAAAGTAACTTGACATCTTCAGGTATGTTTGGTCATACGATTTCCTGGAAGCTAATACAAGTATCTGTCATCCATATTCATTTAATACTGCAGTGACTCATTTTGCTCTTGTCTTGTGGAACTCCATCCCCTTAGAACTAAGACAAATAGACAAACTAAATGTATTTGAACTATCAGAGAAAATGCACTTATTAATCAACTGGCTGTGCATGGCTGCAGGATAGTATATAAATGCTACTTTTGAACACTTTCTCCCCTCATTGCTAATCTCCTTCTAATCCTTATTTATCCACCCTTTTTCTCCAACCCTATGTCACTTAACCTCTCTACCTCTGCACCTCTGTCTCCTGTTCTATTGTATATAAATATTCTTCATGAAATGGACATACTAACATCCAAAACTATAACCTCATCTACAAATTATAACCAATTTACTTTATTCCTGAAAACTCAATTTTTAAAATAGTTAAATGAGATAACATCCAAACATATTTCGAATATATCTCTAAACATCTCTCTTTCTAGTAACTGTGTATTTAATTTCAGTACATACTATGTTTGATATTTTAGCTGTACATTCAGGTTTAATGTACAAAAATTTACAATGAAAAATGCTGCAATGTTAATATATGAGTGTGTCTGTGTATAAAATTAATATTTTCTCTATTTTGTAATTGTAAAAAATGTACAGCGTTCTTCTTGTACAAAGAAAAGGTCTTCCTATGTTACTTTATATATGTATTCTGTAATGTTCTGTGTACTTAAATCTGTAATAACTTTAGAGCTTTTCTTCACAGGCTTCTGCTGAGAATGGGATCAGTCCCAGTTGGTCTTTCCTGGTAAACAAAGATAAATAACATTCATAAATATTTTATATTATTAGGAACGGCAAGAAACGTGTATTGATCTATCAGTTCCTGCATAGGTTTATAGGCAGTTCTCAGTGCCTTTGCACTTTTAATACATTAACTTTATAGCTAGAGACCTTACCAAAAAATAATTTCAGTAGTTTTTTATGCTTTCATTATTATTAACCAATAGAAGCAATATGCCTTCAGCAAAAACTAATTTTGAATTGAGCCGTATTGATATCCTTGGATACTCAGAGCTTTAGTAGCAAACTAGCAAACTGTTCAAGATAAATTGTAAAGAGTAAGAGAGAGTGGGTATACTTGATAGGTGCCCCTAGAAAGATAAAATATGTCACACATTTCTGCTGCTATTTTAATCTGAGCTGAGAAACCCTGGTAAATCTTAAGTAAATTAATAAAATTAATTTAGAATCCCATTACCTCCAGCACATCAAACAAATCATTCCATTCTATCCTAGCAAAAGCTTTTCCAGCATCTAGACTTGGTGTCAGCAGTTGCTCCTTGTTTGTTATTAATACAGGATGTGCAAGTAAAGTTCTCAATATGTTATCATGCATCTGCTCCCGACCACAAACCCAGACTGATCAGAATGCATCAGTTGTGGTAAATTTTTAGCTGATATAGCCATACAAAGTCTAGCAATCATGATTCAGACTTGAGATGGGCCTATAAATGGATGGCAACAAAGGATCATTTCCCTCTGTAAGCTTTACTGAGATAATTGCTATTTTTTTCATGAATGAGGAACCTGTTCCCCTTCCATGATGCTATTAATTAGGTAACCAATATTTTTAAATCGTCTCCTTATTTTATTTCCCAATTTCTACTGGGAGACTTTCCAAACCAGGGTCTGTTATAATGCTTGGGCTACAAATACCTCTGCCAGCTCCTTAATAGTAATAGACTGTGATATTTCTATGTGGTTTTATTTAAGGAGAGTTTAAATTGATGCAAGTCCTGATAAAATTGAGACCGCATCACTTCTCTGAGCTCCCCCTGATGTTCTGACTTGTATAACTTTTCATAATCATCTTTAAATACTTACAGTATTTTTAGCAGAAGCTGTTTCAACATATCTGTTTCTTATTTGTTCCAAAGTTATTCCGTCCTTTTGTTGCATTAGTATTAAAGCTAATGTTTTCATGGCTGTTGGTCTAGAATCAAAATATAAATGCTTTAATTCATTTCTTTTTGAAATTGCATCTTTTTTCAGAATATATTTCCATTTTCCCCTGTTGCATCTTGAAGCTTTCTTATCTGTTTTTAGGTTCTTATAGCAATAACCCACGCCTGGGTGTGGGTAATGCTGGATTTACCCACGGTTGGCGTGGTTTGGTCCCGAGGGCGAAGCCAGAGGGACCAAACAAAGCCAACCGTGGGTAAATACAGCATTACCCACACCCAGAAGTGGGTTATTGCTATTATACCATAACATTATTTAAGAAAAGAAACTATTACTTTTCTTAAATAATGGCATAGTATAATGCCTGTTTACTGCCCTTCCGCAGATGTCTGGCATCCGCGGCAGTTCTGATGTACTGCGCGCCTGCGCAGTACATCAGAGTTGAGCAAAGCAACGGAGAAAGCAAGATCTCCGTTGCTTTTTACTGTTTTCGCTATGTTAAATGGGTTTAACATAGCGAGACAGTTTTAAAATAAGCAACGGAGATGCCCGTTGCTTATTTTAAATCTGTCTCGCTATGTTAAACCCATTTAACATAGCGAAACAGTAAAAAAAGCAACGGAGATCTTGATTTCTCCATTGCTTTTTAAAACCTGTCTCGCTATGTTAAATGGGTTTAGCATAGCGAGACAGCTTTAAAATAAGCAACGGAGATCTTCGTTGCTTATTTTAAAGCTGTCTCGCTATGTTAAACCCATTTAACATAGCGAGACAGTGTTTTAAAAGTAGAGTTATACTAATGGAAAAAAGTCCGGGCGACCGGACCTTTTTCCATTCGCATAACTCTATTTACAATGTGCACGCTGGCCAATCAGCGTGCACGTTTTGGGGGGGGGGGTCATGGTATAATTAGTTTTATGTACTGGTCAGGCATATTTTTTATCTGTGGTTTGTTTTCATTTATATAACTGTATGTTTGCTTATGTCATAAGTAATGGTTTAATAAAGATAATTCTTGTTTAAACAAAGGGCAGCATCTGAATAATTTATGTAGTATTGCTTAGGATTTATGATGTATAACAGTATATGTGAAGTATAATGTTTGCGAATGTTAATTTAATACAGTTTGATTACTTTTGTATAAATGTAAATTTGCCTATGTCACAAGTGATAATTCAGTAAAGATGTTTAAAAAAAATGAAATGAGAGAAGTTGTGGACAGTAATTGATAAAGAGTTGAAGGAATTTATCTGGGAGGGGAAGAGGGCAAGGATCAAGTGGGATAAGTTTGTCTTCCAGTAGAACACAGTGATTTAGAATTACTTTATTTGAAAATATATTTTAGAGCTACGCAGTTAAGGTTCATAGACGTAACCAAAGCAGAAAGCTATAATTCAAAGAAAGTGGAAAAGGATGATGATGAAATGGGAGGGGGTTAATTCAAAAAAAAAGGACAGATTGAGATTTTGGATGTAAATCCTTAAGGAGAATAATATCCATACAAAATATTATATTTATAAAGAAGCAGGAAGTATTTTAATAACCAAGCCAAGATGAAAATGGAGAAATTATATTTTTGCCAATAGGGTTGACTGCAATTAGGGCTACAGAGGATAGGTGAGAAGGTGTTGGATTTTACTGGAGAAAACTGTCAAAGGAACCAAGGTATTAGGAGCAAATTACTAGAGAGGGAAAGGTGAGAGCACGGAAAGATGCCAAGAAGGCATTTGGACTACAGGCTAGAGACTGCCTACCCTATCCAGGATTGATATCAGAGTATAGGCAAAGAGAAAGGGATAGGGGAATCTTAAGCAAAAGATCTGCTCTAGTAGAGTTTTTATTTGAATCTAGAGCAGAAGCTGCTGTTAAAATAAGTAGTAGCCAATTAAGATATTGCATGATGGTTGTAGGAATCGATCACAGTTGGTTAGAAAAGATTGGTAACAGAGACTGAATAAGAAATTCACAATGAAGTGATAGGAGGACATATGTATGCCTCTCAAGTATGCAACAAGAAAAATTAAGATTTTTGCTTGGAAGTATTTGCATAGACATGTTTATACCCCAAGTGGATGCCAAAGAATTTATCCTTGGGTAGATGGCAAATGTTGGAGGTGTGATGGGGAAGAAGGAGATAACCAGGAACATATGATGTTATGTAGTCCTATCTTGCCTACATTCTTACCCATTCGGCTCTGACTCGGCCTATTTACTAGCTCAAAAATCTCTGATTTGCTGGGCTAAGAGGGTATCCCATAGTACACTGCTTCGCATCCCCAGATCTCGTTTGCCGCTTGTAGAGCTCGGACGTGGTCTCGCTTGGCTGTGGCTAAGTACCCTTTTTGACTTATTTCTCTTGAGAAATTGGTTGCTTTATACTTAAAAAGCTATTTTAATAGCTACTCTTGCTGCGGTAGTTGTGTTTGTGTGTTTAGTATTGTTTTTTGTGGTATCCCTAACTGTTCCCACGGGCTAGGCCTGTTTTAGAGGACCTAGTCCTCCTTTAGTTGAGTACTTTGTTTCTTATTGTATATTTTTTTTGAGAACCGTCTAAGTTAGAGGTTCTCTCTCTGTGTTCTTGTTGCTATTGTTTGTTGGTTAAGAGCTTCACTCTTCTCTGTGGTACTGTCTGCTGTCTAAGTTGTGGGCTTCCCGCCCTTTTTGGTAGTTGTTAACTGTAGTTACGCTGTGTGCTTGCAACCGTTGGAAGTTGTTAACTCTTCGGATATGTCTAAAGATCAGAAAGAACACAAGTCTTCTGGCTTTAAAAAGTGTTCAAAGTGCGGATATAAAATGTCCATCACAGAAGGACACTCTTGTCTGTGTCTACTGTCTTAGAGCCATCCATTTACAGGAGTCGTGTAGCTTTTGCCACGCCTTCAGTCCTAGGGTGCTCCAAGAGAGGAAAAACAAATTGATTTTAAAGGGACTGCTTAAACCATCTTTTGAGGAGGCTATAGATTTGGCTCCCAGTCGAAATCTAAGTCCTCCAAGTCCAAGAAAAGGTCTCCGGCTCCATCGGCATCTTCAGAGCCTCCAGAGAAGATTACTATATTGGATACTGCTTCCTCGGCTCCACTGTCTTCAGGGCCGCAGGAGGTTTCTGTGTTAAGTGAATCAGCGTCCTCTCCGATCACTCGAACCTATTCGGAGCCGGTCGCCGAGTGTGAGGCATGGTTCACCAGATAAGAGTTCTCAGTCTCCATCCATCTCCTCCAAATCCTCTAGGCTTTCTGATTTGGATGTGGATAGGGTGGTGCAGAGGCTCCTGCAGTTGCCGGTGTTGGCTAAATTGTTTTCGGCTCCGACCCAGTCGGCTCCGGAGCCAATTCCTATGGTTGTTTCATCGATTCCTCCTCCGAGCACATCCTTGCTGTCGGAGCTGGTATGTTCCACTCTGAGTGATGTTCCTGCACTGGCTACGATACCCCCTCTGGGTTTATTGGTGCCGACCTCTGCTCCGACCATGTCGGTTCCGTCCACAGGGTTTGGGACTCTGGTCTCCTCGGTCGGGCCCGAAGGGAATGCCTCGGGACATCTTTCAGTTCTGAGTCTCCCACTCGATGCATTGGCTAGCGGGACCCCAGTCATGGCATTGGAGGCTGGTCGGTCCTCGGACTCGGAGAACCCGCCTTCGAGGCCATGCGGAGCGTGCTGTCCAGGTTGTCAGCTACGTCACTCTGGTCGGTCATTCCATCCCCTACCACTCTGGCGAGAGCTTCTGACATCCACCTATCCTTGGACAGCAAAGCGCCAGGCCCTAAGGATACCCCCACGAGCGGTCCCCCACTTTCTGAAGGTCCCTCAGAGCCTGTGAGGAACCTCCCATAAATAAATTGTGCAAGAGGAAGCACATAGACTCCCAGGACGGGTCTCTCACTTCCAATACTGACCTCGAGGAATCGTAAGGGTCCCCCAAGTCTTCCTCTGATGATGTTTCCTTCTCTGATATCCTGGAGATACTGAAACATAGAGGAGACGGGCCTTCCAAAACCCCTTCCGAGGAGGAGTCAGTATTCCTTAAGGCTTTTGGCGCTCAACCTTCCACCTCCTGGGTGTCCCCCACCCTTTGATGAACTTGACCTTATTTGTCGAAGGGTGTGGGAAAACCCTGTTTCTGTGGAGACAGTACCTCGGTGCCCCAACAAATTTCTCTCCGCCCCTCACGGAAAAGAATTTCTGACAAAGAGAGTCCCAGTAGATGCCATGGTGGTGACGGCAGCCACCCAGAAGGAAGTTGCAGAGTCTTCCTCTTCGGTCCATCTTCCTAACAAGGAGTCTAGGACTATGGACCGGTACGGGAAGTGTACCTTGTCTTCAGCCACCTTCACCTTAAGGTCGCTGAATTACTCGTCTCATTTCACTTGGCTCCAGAGAGATCTCCTTAAGGAGTTGGGAGATACTCTTGCGGGTAACATACCTGAAGCGGTGGCTCAGACCGTCAACGCACAGGTTTCTACCCTCAACTCCATCGCAAACTCGTCCATGCGACTCATTTCGTATGCTGTCGAGGGAGCGAGTAGGGTGGCCGGCTCAGGTGTAGCCCTTAGAAGGCAAGCCTAGCTGCACTTGTCACTTTGCGGAGACCTTCAAGTCTTCCTTCACTGATGCCCCTTTTGATGGTTCCTCCTTGTTTGGGACCAAAGTGAAAGACACCCTTACCAGGTGCGAGCAAGAGGGAAAGACCCTATCTCCCGTAGGGGTCCATTTTTCCCTCCCATCTAGGCCTTATCCCAAGGCTCAGCGAGGGGGAAAAGATGTGGTTCAAGAAATCACAAAGGTTTTTTCCTGTCGCACAAGGTGAAACCCCCCTCCTGAGGCAGGGGAGGGGGGAGTTATTCAGGGAGACGTCGCCCCAGAGGCAGAGGGGCCCCCCCGCAATTCTGGGGACCGCGACTCTTTTCGTAGCACCCCATACTCTCATTCCTGAGGATGTGCCTGACTGTGCTTATCCAGAGCCAGTCAGGGGTCGAATTTCCTTGTATCTGTTAGCCTGGGAAAACATCACCCAGGACCGATGGGTATTAAGGATAATTTCCGGAGGTTACACCATTCCGTTCTCTTCAGTACCCCCTCCCATCAGGAAAATCCCAGACGTTCCACCCAAAGGGATCAAGCAGCCTGAGATATCTCAGCTGCTAGAAAAAGGAGTCATCCAACCAGTCCCCTCAGACCAGATTGGATTATGGACTTACTCAAGATTCTTTTTGGTGCCGAAAAGAACAGGGGACCTGAGACCCATACTAGATCTCAGTCAACTCAACCATTACGTACACAAGTCCAAATTCTGTATGGTCACCCTACAATCTATTCTCCCATTGTTGGGAAAGGAAGTATAGATGTGCTCCATCGACCTGAAGGATGCTTACTACCATATCAAAATGGACAGGGCATCCAGGTGTTATCTATGCTTCAGGCTGGGAGCCAGACATTTCCAGTTTCGAGCCCTGCCCTTTGGTCTCACCACAGCCCCCAGGGTGTTCACCAAGTGTATGGCAGTGGTGACTGCTCACTTGAGACATCAAGGATTCCAGGTGTTTCCGTACCTGGACAACTGGCTCCTCACCGCCCCCACCAGGCATCTACTAATTCAGACCAGGGACACTACCATCAGTCTATGTCACCAATTAGGCATCACGATAAACTGGAAAAAATCTGCCTTGTTGCCCTTACAGCGTGTCATCTTTATAGGAGCAGAGCTGGACACCATTCAAATGCGAGCGTTCCTACCACAAGAAAGAGTCCCAGGGTTGCAACAACAAATTCACACGCTGATGCCTCTGAGACATGCGAAGGCAAGACTGATTCTTTAACTCCTAGGGACCATGACAGCTACTATCATGTTGGTCTCGTTAGCGAGATTACACATGAGAATTCTTCAATGGCTTCTCTTTGTCCATTGGTCTCTCCAAAGACTTCCGCTATCCCATCCAATCCTAATGACAGACAAATGCAAGCAGGACATCCTTTGGTGGCTGCGCACTAACCACTTGAATGTAGGAGAACCCTTTGTTCCACCCGTCCTTGTGGCCACAGTGACCATGGACGCCTCCCAGATAGGGTGTGGGGGGGCATTATCTCGGCAGGATGGTCCAAGGCACGTGGCAGGAGCATGAGATACATTTGCACATAAACGTCTTGGAGATGAGAACAGTGCTTCTTGCGTTGCAGGTACTTCAAGAAGTCCTCCCTCTAGGAACTATTGCGGTACACTCAGACATGTCAGTAGTGTGGTATCTCAACAAGCAAGGAGGAACCCAATCTTATCCACTATGCAGGGAGGCCATGCACATGTGGCATTGGGCAATAGCTTCCCAACGGTTTCTAGTGGCACATTCCGGGGAAGACCAGTGTGATAGCGGACAAGCTAAGCAGGGCGATTCTTATGTCCTACGAGTGGTCCCTGAATCGCCTGGTGGCTGAGCGAATCTTCAGCAGATGGGGTCAACCTTGCTGTGACCTTTTTGCCAGCCCTCTCAATGAGAAATGCAGCAACTACTTCTCGCTGATCCCCCCCCCCCCCCCACCGGGGGAATCACACAGGGATGCTTTAGCTCACAATTGGCCCTCTGGTCTGCTTTATGCTTTCCCTCCGTTTCCCCTTCTCTCAAGGGTGATTCAGAAAGCGCAATCCTTGGGAAGCAGGATGATTCTGATTGCCCCACACTGGTCTCGTCAAGTATGGTTCCCCTTCCTTCAACCCTACCTTGTGGATACTCCTTGGATTCTGGGACCCCTTCCAGACTTACTGACACACATGTCGGGACAGTTCCACCCCTCTCTGAGGACACTCCGGCTGACAGCCTGGCTACCCCACTTCCATCCTTAGTCAGATGCCATAATTTTTCGCCAGATGTAGTCCATATTTTGTCGTCCTCTCCTAAACCATCCACTAGAAAAATCTACTTTAGCAAATGGAAAAGTTTCTCTATTTGGGCTCATTCCAGAGGCATTGATCCCTACACGGCTCCAGTTGATTCCGTTTTGGAATTTTTGTCTATATTGTTCTATCAGGGGTCCGCTTCAGCCACCATCAAAGTTCAGCTGGTGGCTATATCAAACTTCCACGTGGCCAATGAGCCTAGCCTTACGGCACACAGACTATGTAAAGCATTCCTTAAAGGTACCCTATTGCTTCGTCCCCCAGTATCACAACCTGTTATGCCCTGGGACCTCAATTTTGTTCTTCAAGCCCTCAATCTTCCACCCTTCGAGCCTGCAGCTACCTGCGAGTTAAAGTTTCTAACATGGAAAACAACTTTTTTAATAGCTATCACTTCAGTGAGGCGGGTCTCCGATATCCAAGCCCTTTCCATCAAACCCCCATATTTGATCTTCCATCAAGATGGTCTCCCTTAGACCAAACCCGTCATTCCTTCCCAAAGTGGCTTCCCTGTCTAATATAAATCAGTCTATTGAGCTGCCAGTTTTCTTCTCCAATTTTTCCAACAAGGCAGAATTCAGATTTCACCAATTAGATGTACATAGACAGTTACGCTTCTGTCTCCATCGGACAAAAGATATTCGGAAATCTGACCAACTCTTTGTCTCCTTTTCTCAAAACTGGCTTGGTTCTCCGGTATCCAAGGTCACACTCTCTAGATTGATAGCCAGCTGTATTTCCTTCATTTATCACACAGCAGGTAAAACTTTGCCCTTTCCACCTAAAGCCCACTCCACAAGAGCTGTCTCCACATCCACAGCCTATCAAGCTAGATTGTCGATGGATGATATATGTACTGTGGCCACTTGGGCTTCTCCTCACACCTTTGTCTCTCATTACAAATTGGACGTGGTTTCCAGGGGCAGATCTTCATTTGGCTCACAGTTCTCAGGAGTATTTTCCTATGAGCCACCCAGGTTGTAGGTGCTAGGGACGCTGTCCCATGGGTAAGAATGTAGGCGAGATAGGACTACTTAACATCAAGAAGTTATGTACTCACCATAACGTTCGATGTATGTAGTCCATCTCACCTCACATTCTTTCTTACCCTCCTGCCTTCCCCCTGCCTGGAGGATTTGGAGGTAAAATTTTATCATGCAGAGTCCCTTTGATTAATTTGTTTGGATAATTTGTTTGTATGGATGTGTGTTATGTATGCAATAACAGAGTTGTTTGCAGCAAACTAGATTTGGGGATGCGAAGCAGTGTATTATGGGATACCCTCTTAGCCCAGCCAATCAGAGATTTTTGAGCTAGTAAATAGGCCGAGTCCGAACCCATGGGTAAGAATGTGAGGCAAGATGGACTACATACATCGGACGTTATGGTGAGTACATAACTTCTTGTTTGGGGACTGTAATGAGTTGGCAGACTTCAAAAATTCCCTAGAGAGTCCTAAGTCAGAAGTAATATTGGATGAGCAACTAAGGAAATTATTTTTTCAGCTGGGGTGCAAGATTTGAATTGCCTAGAAATAGTAAGGCCTTGCTAAGTTTAATTCTGGTGACTGCCAAAAAAAGCAATCGCTAAAAAATGGAAATCTAAGTCTAAACTAACCATATTCGAAAAATTGAATATTGTAGCAGACTAAATAATTAGAAGTGGGATCTTTAGAAAAGGGTAAGAACAAAATACATAGAAAAACATGAAGTTGTAGGCACAGTACATGTGGAATAATGTTTTAGAAGAGTGGTAAGATTTAAGGGAAGGCAGGAATTGAGCCATTTATGTAATGTTGGCTTGTTAGTTATTAAGAAAACTTGATTTATAAGGTTTGTAACGAGGAGCACGTTTATGGTTTGTTTTCTTTTATATAAATGTACGTTTGTGTGTGTCTTAAGTGATAGTTCAGTAAAGGTGTTTAAAAAACTGTTCACTGAGATATCCTTTTCTTATTTTAACTGTTCACTGAGATATCCTTTTCTTATTTTATCAGGTGCAAAATAATAATGTTTGCAAATAAAGCCAATTGTTCTTGATTACTATGCCAATTATATCTTTTACTTTTAGTCCCCTATTTTCTTTGTGGCTCTAAATGTAAAGCAAATAACAAAGGGGGACCCCCTGCCCGGTTCTCTGTTCAAACACAATGTATTTGAGAGGAACCCTCCCACTTTAATTCTTGCCTCCATTCCCTTATTTATCATCCTAAGTAACCTTGTTATTATGTCAGGGAGTGCAAATGCTTCTATTGCTCTGCTCATAGAATCTCAGAATACTCTGTTGAATACTTTCTCTGCATCAAGACCCACCAACAATCGAGGTATTTTCTTAAATTCTGCTTCCTTGTGGATAATGATTATTCTATTAATCGTGTCAAATATTTTCTTCCCTCCTCAAAACCACATTGATCTAGATCTGTCAATTTTGGCAACACATTTGCCATTCTTTTAACTGTTATAGGCATAAACACTGTATAACCATTGTTTAAAATTGAAATGGCTTCTATGAAACTAGGTCTGATGGGTCTTGGGTATTATAACCACCACAACTTTCTCCCAGGATGTTGATGCTTTCCCCTCCTTTTAAAATGCTGTTAAAATAAACCTTCCAGATTTGTATAATTTTCTTCCCTCATGGCTTCCGAACTTGCACAGGAATATCATCTATTCCTGGAGAGGTTCCTGAAGGTTGACTGTACTTTACAGTTTTTATCTTGTATACTCCTATATAACTGTTATTGTTGAGCTTCATCTACCTGTAACCTTGGCATACCTAAGTCTTCCATAAATATTTTCTTTTGTGCTTTTTCTTGATTTCTACATTTTTTCTGCTTTCTACAATTTTTCATAAAATTTCCGAAATATCTAATATTTATATAGAATCTCCGGTTATTTTTCTTGATATAGGCTCCCTAACATTAGCAACAATCCTTTCTACTTTCTGTTGCAAAAGTTGTTGTGCTAAAAGTTTCTGTACTCCTGAGTTATCAAAAAAGTTGCTTAACAGCAGCCTTTCTAAAATTATGCACAGATATTATCTTATTTTCTCTCTAGCACATTCACAAAACCAGAAGAGGTGCAAGTGCAGATTCCCCTTATTCTGCAGTATGTCAACCTCTGTCAGTCCCGCTAAATAATTCCTGTTACTTCTTAACCATATCTTTTTTCTTTTATTTTTACCCTATTTTAAAATTCACTTTCATTTTATCCCACTATCTAGCTATAACATATGAAGAAATTTCTATCTTCTCTAATAAGTCTTGACAAATTTCTTGTACCCATTTCTTAAATTCCTGTGATTTTTTTAAAGTAATTTGGGAACTCAATTGTCTCATTTTTACTTCATTGCCTTGCATTTTTATCTTCATTTTATTGGTGCATGATCTGAAGTAGTTATTGGATGTTTGTCAAAGCTTTCAATTAAATGCACGTATTCTTGTGAAATATAATTTCTGTCTAGTCAAGCCCAGTTTTTGTACCTTGGGGGAGGATATGTAAATTCTCTCGAGTTCCTACTACTGAACTCGCATCTTCCTTTCCAAATATTTTCATAAATGTCTTTAGAAATCTACCCTGTTTTGTTATAATTTCCCTTCTAGGTCCATTATAGCAGTTTTAGGTGGAATATAAATATATGCTAGTGAATACTCCTCCCTTTCCAGCAGCCCCCTAATACCACAAATATTCCATTATTATCTTTTTTTCACTATTGGAGCTCCTCTAGCAGTTTGTTATAAGTACTCCCCTTTTCCTTTTTCCCCGATTATTCTGCTTATCCATAATGAAATCCTATCTTTATCAAATGTACATGTTAATTTTTTTCCAAATATGTTTCCTGTACCACTGCTATTTGCACTCTGCATTTCTTAATATTATTCAGAATTCTTAATTTGTGTTTATACCTGTGAGGCCATTTACATTCCAAAAATAATGTGTATAGAGCAGCCATTATGATAAAAAGTTATTATTCCTACCTATCATACATGACAGCTTTTCTTAAAATGTCTGTTTCCAACTTTCATGTTATTTGCACCCACTAATGTTTGACAGGTTGGTCTTTTATACATTTGTTTATTGTCACCTCCATTTCAACTAATGCTGCATTTTTCAAGACTTTGTTTTTTGTTTGATGGTTTTCATTAACCCCCCCCCACAACACCCCAGAACCTATTAACTTAAAACAAACATCCAAAAACAATGCACATCTTCAAATAATGTTTAACCTTCCTAATAGAAACAGTTTTCATTTTAATGTCCTTCCAGACCTTAATGACATGAAGTGGGGTATACGCTTTTCTGTCCACCTACAAGTTTCACTGTATTTTAATATGAAGACACTGCACCTCTTTGTTTAAGTAGGCATTTTTCAAGTCAAGTGCTGTTATTGCAGTGGAGTGCTCCAGTAGCATGCCTTCTGTGACCTTGGTATTGAGTAGCAGGGTAAATTCATCGAACTTTGTGTATACATTTTGTGTGTTTTGCATAATTTTCTATAGTGCTGCCGTCAGTTCCATTTTTTCCAACAATAGCATCAGACCCTCTGTAGAGGCTTAGTCTGCCATAGTCATTGACAGATCATTTGCTCAAGAATGCAACCTTTTTCTGCTTCTCATTTTTCTTAACTTTAGCCGGTGATTGTGACAATCAGTTAACTGTAGTCTGTAACTATTAAGTCGCGAAGTGGAGATTTAATTACTTTTGATATTTTTTTTTGTTTAACTAGAGAGTGATCCACAAGGGTTCTGTATTTGATCAAGGCACCATCTCAGAAGTACTCAAAATTCGAACCACACATTAATGAATGGAAAACGCCAAACTGCAACTTTAGCGAACACCGACAACCACTAAAAAAACTTCATTGAATGGTAATAGTTGGCTAACATCACGTGCACAGCTAGCTAAGGTGGGGGCTGTGCCCCTCACCACCCCTAACTATATATACCAACTTCGAGATCGCACAACAGTGGGAATAGGGCAGTTATAAAAGGTTTCCCTTCGCATACCTAGTGCATCTTGTTACTTGGTTGTTGGCCAGCTATGGCCATTCTATGAATTTTTTTTTTTGCTGTTGTCTGTGTTCGCTAACATTGCGGTTCGCTTTTTTCTGTATGTGGTTCGAGTTTTTTAAAATTCGGTAGCCAAATATAGATCCAAATATTTCCTAATGAATGTCACAGCATTAATAACAATTTTATTTTTATGAATAGCAAATGTTGAAATATAGAACTACATATCTAGTATAAAACTGTATGTAATGACACGTATGACCTTTCAGATTTTAAACTTTGAATCTGTGTCTAAGAGAAGCTGCAAAGTACATATCTAAATATATGTAGCCAGTCCATAAGCTGTCAGGCTCATCATTCACATTACTGATTATACTGTGCTCTTTTGTGCAAGTCATAGTTGCCTATAGGTGATCTCCGTCATATAACTTTTATATAAAAGGATATATTAGCATTAGGTGATAATATGGCAGTTTTTTTTTTTTTTTTTAACTGTGATTTGGAATACCTGCATGAATAACAGGAGGAGTCAGTGCACATTACTTTGTCTTGAACTTGTAATATCATAAATGGTAGCCTACTGGCCAAAAAAATAGTATGACTACAGTTCTCTCAAAGAATGCAGTCTGAGGCTTTGAAGATTGCAAAGTTGTAGTGATTAAGCAATAGTGAATGTGTTAAGTAGCACACAATATAAGAAACTAGCTGCAGTAGCTTGTTTTGTGTTTTGGGCAATTCACTAATTTCTCTAATGTAGTGTAAATTTATTATTTTTTAAGCAGCATTGAGGCTTGCACTTTTGTGAAGACATTTCCACTACAAACTGCAAGCACATAATTTACTACACAGGCCTGTTTATGTTAGTAAAGAGTAAAATAGGCAAAATATCAAAGAGAAGTGTATGGGCATAAACATAGAGAATTTTATCCTTGGATTAATTATTATAACAGAGAAGAGCCTTCCAGCTCCAGCAGAAAATTTTCTCTCTCTCTCTGAAGAGTTTCTCTGAAAATGATGGACTTCCAAGATGGCTGCACACTGAGTAACAGCTTAAATTTAGCTCTCCCATTGTGAAAACAGAAACTTAGTAGAGAAAGCCAGTGGACATAGGTTTCTGGGTAAATTTTAGTAACTGGCTAGTAAGTGCACTCCCTTCATGCCAGGAAAAAAGAAATTCAGAGGACCTGGAGGAAAATCGGCTACAAAAAGTGATAAAAAAACACTGACTGGGAAAATTACTGTAGCTGTTAAGCAAAAGGCAGTGCAAGCACCAAAAATGACTTCCAGTAACCTAGAGGAAGGTATAAGGCAACTACACACAGTCCTGATCAAAATAAATGAAACACTGATGGAGTATATCAATTCAAATAATAAAAGCCTGGAAAATGAAAAAATCTTTAAACAGATATATTATTGTTATTATTATTATTATTATTATTATTATTATTATTATTATTATTATAGCAAGCAACCTGCACCCCCAAACACAAGCCAGAAAACACATAATTCACCTCAGCAGTGTGCCTCACAACAGCCCTTAAGGCAAAACACCATACCTAACATGCTAGTAATAGGAGACTCTATAGTAAGGCACACGGATATTCCACTCACCAGGCTGCACAAGGAGAAGGTTGCTGTCAGCTGCCTGTCGGGTGCTCTGATCCGCCACTTAACACAGGCACTTAGGTCACTCCAGAACAAGTACAAGTATGATGCTGTCATTGTACATGTTGGTGTGAATGATCTAAGACGTACCTCCCTGGACTACATGAAAAGAGACATTGAGGAGCTCTCTAATCATGTAGCCCAAGCTGGTATGACCCTGACCTTGAGTAGCATACTACCTTCACCTAGAATGATACCACAATACAAAGACAAAATGATCGATTTCAACATTTGGCTAAGCTTCTGGTGTCATTCTAAGGGGATCCAGTGTCTGTCTGCCTGGGATGACATGATAGACAAGCCTCGCTCTTTTGCCAGAGATGGGTTGCACCTGTCACCCCTAGGTTTTCGAATACTGGTCAAGGCTCTTGCCGTCCCTGTAGTGCCTTTTTTTTAGGCAAGGCTCAAAGGACAAACCAAACACCGTAACCAGCACAGGTAACCAAAAACTGAGGGTAATGCTACTCAACGCCAGAAGTCTCGACCTCAAAATGCACACACTCAAGGCCCTCCTCAACATGGAGAAGATCGATGTTTGTGCAGTGACGGAAACCTGGTTCAAGGCTCAAGAGAGCACCCCAGCACTGCCAGGTTACAATTCATATCATACCTTCTGGCCTCAGTTACCAGATCACAGTACAAAGGGCGGAGGTGTATCCATATTCATCAAGGATACCCATATCTCCAGGTTAGTATCGCAGCATGATGCCCCAGAGATCATCCATGTGCAACTATCAGCAGGCAAAACCACATTTCAAGTCGTAGCCGGTTATAGATCGCCCACCATGTCCCAAGATGCTCACTCTGCATTCCTTGAGACATTGGAAAATATAAAGGTCCTACCCAAGACCATAATCTTGGGTGATTTCAACTACCCTGGTATAGACTGGGCGAACTACCAATGTTCCAACTCCTATGCGCAGCGATTCATAGAATTTATAAATTCAAATGCCCTTGAACAACTAGTGTGTTCCCCCACTAGAGAGGACAACATATTGGATTTATGGGCGCCCATTGTACCACACCCGTTATCACCCCCTCCTTGGTCAGATCTGACCACAAACTGATAACCCTGGACATCCTCACTCCTCCACCTCCCCCAATCAAAGAAACCATAGTCAAAAACCTTTCCAAAGCAAACTTCAAACTACTTGCATCCGAAGTGGAAAGCTTCACTATTCCCTTGTAGATGGATAATGATATTCAGGATGCGGAATCCTACACCAAGGCACTCTATATGCATCTTAAGGATTGCATGGACCGTGCTATCCCAAATAAAACCAAGACTCCTTCTTCAAGGAAGAAGAAACCAGTCTGGTGGACCCCGGCCATAAGCAAACTTTACAATAAAAGGAGGAGACTTATACTAAAAAAGACCAAATCTCAAGTAGAAAAATCATCCCTGATCAGCATTAGTAAGAAATTGAGGGCTCTCATCAAGTCAACTAAAGCTAATTTTGAAAAGAAAGTTGCCAAGGATGCCAAGGATAACCATAATGCCTTCTATGGCTACGTCAAAAAACTAAATGGCAACGCTCAGGTCTGTTCTGAGCTAGTACAGAATGGAACAAAATACACTGACCCTTTTGACATTGCCAACATCTTGGCTGACAGGTTCAGTGCAAATCCCCCCCCCCCCCTTCACCACCTACAGGGCCTATTACCATTCTAGGGGATTGTGCAAGTCCAATTATTACTGATACGTTAGTTAACAAGGCTCTATCTAAAGCTAAAAACACTGCCTCCATGGGACCAGATGGTGCCCCAGGCTGTGTCATACGCAAGCTCCAAAAGGAATTAACCCCGCATCTTAATACCCTGTTCAGTCTCAGCCTCTCCACAGGATATGTGCCCATAGAATGGCGCACGGCAATGGTGGTCCCGCTACACAAGGGTGGGGCCACAACTGACCCGGGGAACTACCAACCAATAAGCCTGACCAGTCTGATCTGTAAGGCTATGGAGTGAATCATTATGGAACTCCTAAATGGAGAGATTGGGAACCTCCAGTCACTGGACCCCACACAGTTCGGCTTCGTCAAGGGCAGATCATGCCTCTTGAACCTGGTGGATTTCTTTGAGACATTTACTCAGACTATAGATATGGGAAAGGAGGTACACATGGCTTACCTTGACCTTGCTAAAGCATTTGACACCATTCCCCATTCAGGTATTATTGATAAGCTCACCAGCCTGGGCATAAACCCTTATGTCACAAGATGGATTGCAAACTGGCTGTCAGACAGATCCCATAAAGTAAGAGTAGCGGGATCTATGTCCGAATCCAGACCAGTAACGAGTGGTGTGCCTCATGGGCTCTGTCATGGGGCCCCTCCTGTTTGGCATATACTTCTCAGAAGTACAGGCAAGCACGGAAGGGCTGTGGCTGACTAAGTTTGCAGACGACTGCAAACTGGGTGCTATAATAGAGTCTCTGGCTGACATGGAGATCCTCCAGAAGGGCCTAAATGAGACTGATGCATGAAAAACAGAGTACCCGCAAACTACAACATAGGAGGTAATCCCCTGAAATCTGAAGAAGAAGTAAGGGATCTAGGGACCCAAGTACATAGTCAGCTTTCCTTTGATAACCATGTTGCCAGAGTGGTTAGAAAATCCTTCTATGTGACCCATCTGATCATGAAAGGGTTCGCATCAAGATCTAAGGATGTAATGGTGCCCCTCTATTCTTCCCTTATCAGACCCATTATTGAGTACAATACACCAATTGGAATGTACCTGGCTAGACATCTCCAGCAGCTGGGGAGACCACAAAGGTACCTAACCAAGAGGATTACTGGCCTCAAACAGTTGCCCTATGCAGCACGATTGAAAAAGCTAAGACTGATCTCTGTTGCATATCACTTTCTCAGAGGCGATCTCTGTCTAATGTACAGAGCCATGTCCAACCCAGAATTGTTGAACATGCTTCATCTTAGCAAAACCAAATCTACTTGAGCTACATGCTCTAGGGATATAAACTTCAACACAACAATGAATAGAACATGCTGGAGGGATAGATTCCCTTCACAGAGACTTCAATTACTATGGAACAGGGTCCCGATTTACATAAGACAGAGCCCCTCACTATCACTCTTCAAGAGGAACCTTGAGTGGGTGGGTAACAGGAAGTTCACACCGGGGATCACACCAACAGCACTACTAGATAGGGACCAAGGGTACTAGCTGCTAGTACAAGGGTCTAGGGAACTACTAAAGGGGCGGTGAATACCGCACAACGTGGCTGGGCTAATATATGCCTTCGGGCATATAGCCCAATACCAACCTATGAACCTATATTCAGATAAGGTGATAAAACTGCAAAACTCAGAGGTTGAAATACTTATGTAAAGAATCTCCACAGCAATACCCATATTTACTCTGAGCTACTGCACAATGGTATCTCCTATACTGAGCCAACAGATATTGCCGGTATACTGTCCAACAGATTCAGTGCCAACTTTAGCCCCCCAAAAGATCAATCACAATACCAGAGATTGCCATGCACCCAGTATTACTGCTGCACAGATTAAAACAGCACTGTCCAAGGCCAAGAATACAGTTTCTATGGGACCTGACAATATCCCTGCTTGTGTTCTACATGAACTACAGAGTGAACTGGCACCCCACCTTGTCCCCTGTTCAGTCACAGTCTCACCTCAGGCTTTGTCCCTACCGAATGGCCTACTGCTACAGTCATCCTTCTCCACAAAGGAGGAATGACTACAGACCCTGGAAACTATCGCCCCATTAGCCTGATGAGTCTGATATGCAAAGCTATGGAATGCATCATCATGGACCTAATAAACAAGGATATATAGTGAGTCTCCAAACTCTGGATCTTAAGCAGTTTGTTTTTGTGAAGGGTAGATCATGCCTGCTCAACTTGGTCGACTTCTTTGAGTCCGTCACCAGAGCTGTGGATGAAGGAAAGGTGGTTCATACAGCCTACCTTGATCTGGCCAAGGCCTTTGATACCATTCCCCACTCAGGAATCATAGAAAAACTCACTAAGCTAGGCATCAGCCCCTGTATAATTAGGTGGGTTGCAAACTGGCTCACAGAACTCACAGTGTGAAAGTAGCTGACTGCAAACCAGTCACGAGTGGAGTCCCACAGGGTTTGGTCATGGGTCCTCACCTGTTTGGTATCTACTTTTCTGAAGTCCAGGCCAACACGAAGGAACTCTTTCTGACAAAGTTCGCAGACAATTGCAAGTTTGAGCTATTATTAACTCCCCAAGTGATGTTGACATCCTACAGAATGGCCTCACTGAGACCAACGACTGATGTTAGAACCATGGCCTTAAGCTCAATGCTAAAAAATGTCCTCATCCCCCTTGGGAAACCACATCGATGATAGTCCACTGAACACGTAAGACATTATGAGAGATCTAGGAACACAGGGTGACAGCCCCCTCTCTTTTGACCACCACTTTGCCACTGTGGTCAGAAAGTCCTCCTATGTGTCAAATCTCATTACTAAGGGTTTTGCATCCAGGAAGAAGGAGGTCATTGTCTCCCCTCTACTCTTCCCTCATTAGGCCAATCATAGAGTATAATGCCCCATTTGGCATGTACCTCACTAGACACCTGCAGCAACTGGAGAGGCCACAAAAGTACCTCACAAAGAGGATCCTAGGCCTTAAACACTTAGCCTAGTACCAACCTATGAACCTATCAGCCCTAGGGCCTATACAAGCCTAGCCATAATTCCCTGGCTATTTCTTCCCACACCATTTACTTCCTGGACCCCTGTCTAGCAGGGCGACTGACGTGATCCCCGGGGTGAATTTCTTTCTCCCATCCAGTCGTCAAGGTTCCTTTTGAAGAGGGCGAAAGAGGCACTCTGCTTGACATGTATGGGCAATGTATTCCAGAGTCTGGGGAGTCTCTGGGTCAGGAACATATCCCTCCAGCATGTTTTGTTTATTGTGATGACAAGGTTTAGATCCCTGGAGTGTGTGGCTCTGAGGGATTGGGATTTCTTTAAGTGTAGCATGTCCAACAGCTCTGGGTTTGACATGGCCTTGTATGTTGAGCAGAGATCGCCTCTGAGTAGACGATATGCGACAGAGTATAGCTGGATTTTTTAAGGCGGTCAGCATAGGGCATCTGCTTTAGGCCTGTGATTCTTTTAGTGAGGTATTTCTGCGGCCTTTCCAGTTGTTGCAGATGTCTTGAGAGGTACATACCAGATGGGGCATTGTATTCTATAATGGGTCTAATGAGGGATGAGTACAGTGGGACAATGACCTCCGTTTTTCTGGATGAAAAGCCCTTAGTGATGAGGTGTGCCAAATAGCCTAGTACCAACCTATGAACCTTCTATCAGCCCTAGGGCCTATACAAGCCTAGTCATAATTCCCTGGCTATTTCTTCCCACACCACCACCTCATGACATAACACCACAACTGCCACCTCATGACATAACACCAGCAACACATAGATCACAAAGTCAGTGTGCAAATCAGTCACAGCCCTTAAGGCCAAACACAATGCCAGACACACTTGTCATAGGTGACTCCATAGTCAGTCACACTGACGTCCCACTCACCAGACTGAACAAGGAGAGGGTCGCAGTAAGCTGCCTGTCTGGCGCTAGAATCCGCCACATAACACAAGCACTCAGGTCACTCCACAGAAAGTACAAGTATGACTCAGTCATTGTCCATGCCGGTGTGAATGACCTGAGGCGTACCTCCCTGGACTACATGAAAAGAGACATAGAGGAGCTCTCAGATTATGTAGCCCAGGCTGGTATGACCCTGACCCTGAGCAGCATCCTACCTTCACCACTTCAGAGACAAAATGATCAGTTTTAATAATTGGCTTAATTTCTGGTGTCATTCTAAGGGGATCCAATGTCTGTCTGCCTGGAATGGCATGCTTGACAAGCCACGCTGCTTCGCAAGGGACGGCTTGCACCTGTCACCCCTGGGTTTCCGGATATTGGCAAAGGCTCTTGCCACCCCCATAGTGCCTTTTTTAGACAAGGCTCAAATTCTAAACCCACCGCCCTAGAAAACAATAATGGAAAAAAACTAAGGGTAATGCTGCTCAAAGTCAGAAGTCTAAATCTCAAGATGCACGCCCTCGAAGCCCTCCTCAGTATGGAGAACATCGATGTCTGTGCTGTGACTGAAACCTGGGTTAAGGCTCTTGAGAGCACCCCGGCACTATCGGGTTTTACCTCATATCATGCGTTCCAGCCCCAAAACCCAGACCGTACCACAAAAGGAGGGGGTGTATCCATATTCATCAAGGATACCCACACCTCCAGGCTGGTGGCAACTCACGAAGCATCAGAGACCATTCAGGTGCAATTAACCATAGGCAAATCTGCTCTACAGTTTGTAGCATGTTACAGGCCACCCTCTCAAACTCAGGAACCCCACACAGCCTTCCTGAAGACACTGGAGAGTATAAATGTCTCTCCAAACACCATCATATTGGGTGACTTCAACTACCCAAACATAGATTGGGAACATTACTCAAGCCCCAATACCCTAGCCCAAAGGTTCCTAACTCAAATGCTATGGAACAACTTGTCACCATTCCCACGAGGTGAAAATATACTAGACCTGATCATCACAAACATGGGGACAAAATGCTCCACACCGGAAGTATATCCCTCATTGGTGAGATCAGACCATAAACTAATCTCACTGGAGATCCACATCCTGCCCCCACCCCCAACAAAAAAGACCACAGTGAAGAACTTCTCAAAAGCCAACTTCACACTTCTTAAGACTGGTGTGGTATCCTTCAAGGCCCCTGAACCATTGGAAACCACAACCCACGCTGCTGAATCCCTTACAAATGCTTTCTACGAGCACCTCCAGGATTGCATGGATCAAGCAATCCCAAATAAAATCAAGACCCTTTCCACCAAAGGCAAGCGCCCGATCTGGTGGACCCCAGCCATAAACAAACTTTACAACAAGAGGAGAAAGCTACTACAAGATAGAGCAAAATCCCTAAAAGGGAAGACATCTCTGATCAATACTAGTAAAAAACTACGATCACTCATAAAATCATCCAAGGCCAACTTTGAGAAAAATCGCCAAGGACTCAAAAAAACAATCATAAGGCCTTCGTTAGCTATGTTAGAAATCTGGGTGGAAACTCCCAGATATGCTCAGAATTAGTCCAAAATGATACAAAAATCACTGAACCCACAGACATTGCAAACATACTGGCAGACAGGTTCAGTGCAAATTTCTCCCCCCCCCCCCCCCCAAAAGGAGAAATATCTATCCCAGCAGAGTGTAGCCTTGCAATCATCTCAAATGCCCAGGTGAGAGCTACTCTCTCTCTAAAGCTAAAAACACAGCATCAATGGGACCGGATGGTGTCCCCGGCTATGTGCTACACGAACTCAATGAGGAACTAAACCCACACATAAGGCTGCTGTTTAATCTTAGCCTTACCACAGGATACGTACCCAAAGAGTGGCTTACGGCAACTGTGGTCCCACTCCACAAAGGCGGTGCTTCTACCGCCCCATAAGCTTAACAATCCTGGTCTGCAAAGCTATGGAGAGGATCATAATGGAACTCATAAATAAAGACGTAGGGGACCTACAGACATTGGATCCTACCCAATTCGGCTTTGTCAAGGGCAGATCATGCCTCTTGAACTTGGTCGACTTTTTTGAAACAGTCACCAAGGCCATTGATGAGGGTAAGGCAGTTCACACAGCCTACCTTGACCTTGCAAAAGCTTTCGACACAATACGCCACTCGGGTATCATAGAAAAGCTCACCAGCTTAAATGTAAACCCATATGTCACAAGATGGGTTGCAAACTGGCTCAAGGACAGAACCCACAGGGTTAGAGTTGCTGGTGCCATGTCAGACTCCAAGCCGGTCACAAGCGGTGCCCCACAGGGCTCAGTCCTGGGCCCCCTCTTGTTCGGCATCTACTTTTCAGAAGTGCAGGCAAACATAGGAGGATTGTGGCTGACAAAGTTTGCAGATGACTGCAAACTGGGCGCCATAGTTGAAAATCCATCAGACACAGATATCCTTCAGAGAGGTCTCATAGAAACAGATAACTGGTGCCAGAGCCATGGCCTTAAGCTAAACACCAGAAAATGTATAGTCATACCCTTTGGTAAAAACAAGGTAACCCCAAGTTACCACATAGGTGGCAATCCATTAAGCACAGAAGAGGTTATCAGGGACTTGGGGACCCAAGTTGACCGTAACCTTTCTTTTGACACTCACATTGCCAAAGTGGTTAGGAGGACCTTCTACATTGCCCACCTGATTATGAAGGGATTCACATCCAGATCAAGGGAGGTCATTGTTCCCCTGTACTCTTCACTTATCAGACCAATGATTGAGTACAATGCCCCATTCGGAATGTATCTTACCCGACACCTGCAGCAATTGGAAAGACCCCAAACGTTCCTCACCAAAAGGATAAAGGGGCTCAAAAATATGCCATATGCTGCCCGACTGAAGAAACTCCAGCTCTATTCAGTCGCATACCGTCTGCTCAGAGGTGACCTGTGCCTAACATACAAGGCCATGTCCAACCCGGAATTAATGGACATGCTCCACCTCAAAAAATCCAAATCCACCAGAGCCACAAGAGCAAGCGATTTAAACCTCAACACGGATATAAATAAGATGTGCTGGAGGGACAGATTCATCACCCAGAGACTCCCTATGCTGTGGAACAGAATCCCGGTCCATGTGAGACAGAGCACCTCGCTGGCTCTGTTCAAGAGGAATCTTGACCAGTGGATGGGAGATCGTAGGTTTACCCCGGGGATCATCTCTGTATCACTGCTGGACAGAGGCATGGCAAACTAATGGGTATAGTATTCTTCAACCTAAGGGGTGGTGAAAGCCACAAAACTCTGGCTAGGCTTATAAATGCCCTAGGGCAGATAGCCTAGTATGAACCTATGAACCTGACTGCTGTGGTCATGTGGTTATCGAAGGTGAGACCACTGTCCACCTGTGTCCCTAAGTCTCTTATCACACTTTCGGTGTTTAGTGTACTGCCACCTATATCATAATTCACGGATACATGTTTTTTCCCCAAAGGGGATAACTATACGTTTCGTGGCATTGAGCTTGAGCCCATGGCTCTGGCACCAAGCATCTGTTTCTGTAAGGCCCTTTTGTAGAGTGTCCACATTATTTGAGGATTCAATAATGGCTCCCAGTTTGCAGTCATCTGTGAACTTTGTTAGCCGGAGTCCCTTAGTGTTGGCCTGTACTTCAGAGAAGTAGATGCCAAACAAGAGCGGTCCCAGGACTGAACCCTGAGGTACTCCACTTGTCACTTGTCTGGAGCTGGATTTGGAGTCGGCTACTTTTACAGTGTGGGTTCTAGCAGTAAGCCAGTTAGCAACCCATTGGGTGATGTAGGGATTCATGCCCAGCTTAGTAAGTTTATCTATGATTCCAGAGTGGGGGGGGGTGTCAAAGGCCTTGGCAAGGTCTAGATAGGCTATGTGGACCACCTTACCCTTGTCCATGGCTCTGGAGACTGATTAGAAGAAGTTAATCAGGTTCAGGAGACAAGATCGGCCCTTCACGAACCCAGACTGGGTGGGGT
This sequence comes from Protopterus annectens, assembly GCF_019279795.1. NCBI lineage: Eukaryota > Metazoa > Chordata > Ceratodontiformes > Protopteridae > Protopterus > Protopterus annectens. Next base: position 75,149,916 of record NC_056744.1, on the reverse strand, counting down.
CCAGTGTTTGAAGGTTGCCAGTGTCTTTGTTTATAAGTTCCATGATAATAAGCTCCATGGCCTTGCAGATAAGGCTTGTCAGACTGATGGGACGGTAATTTCCAGGATCCAAAGTGGATCCCCCCTTGTGGAGTGGGATAACTGTAGCTCTGCGCCACTCAGTGGGCACGAAACCTGAGGTGAGGCTATGATTAAACATGACACTTAGGTGAGGTGCCAGTTCATATTGTAGTTCATGTAGTACACAGCCCAGGATGTCATCTGGTCCCATGGATGCTGTATTCTTAGCTTTGGAGAGTCCGTTTTTTACCTGTGTGGCCGTTATTACCGGAATTTGGCAATCTTTGGGTATTGAGATGGGCCATTTAGGGGATGAGAGGGGGGGTGAAGTTGGCACTGAATCTATCTGCCAGGATATTGGCAATATCCTTGGGATCAGTATATTTAATGCCATTCTGTTTTAGCTCAGAGCAGATCTGAGCATTGCCATTTAGATTCTTGACAGAACTATAGAATGCCTTGTGGTTGTCTTTGGAATCTTTGGCCATTTTATTTTCGTAACTAGCTTTGGAGGATTTTATGAGGGATCTCAGTTTCTTACTGAGGCTGGTAAGGGAGTTTTTTGCATCCTGGGATTTTCCCCTTTTCTGCAACAGTTTCTTCCTTTTGTTGTAAAGTTTGTTTATGGCAGGGAACCACCAGATTGGCTTCCTTTTTTTGGATGAGGGCATCTTGGTTCTATTTGGGATGGCACGATTTATGCATGAGTGGATGTGCTCGTACAGTGCCTTAGTGTAGGATTCAGCAGTTGAACTTTCAGTTCCTGTCTGCATGGGTGTCATGAAGTTTGTCACTTCTGACTTGAGTAGCTTGAAGTTGGCTTTGGAGAAGTTTTTTATGGAGGTTTCCTTACTGGGGGTTGGGGGTGGGATGTGGATGTTAAGGGTGATTAGCTTATGGTCAGACCTGACTAACGAGGGGGTGACCATAGGTGTGGAGCATCGATTTCCCATGTTGGTAATGACCAGGTCTAGGATACTGGAGCCCCTGTTGGGACTATGGATTAGTTGATCCAGTGCATTGGAATTTATGAATTCCAAGAACCATTGGGCAAAGGTGTTGGTACATGAGTAGTTTTCCCAGTTAATGGCAGGGTAGTTAAAATCACCCAATATTAGGGTGTTTGGTTCTCTCTTAATATTTTCCAGTATGTTTAGAAAGGTTTAGTGAGAATCTTGGGGTATGGTGGGGGATTTGTAGCAAGATACAATTTGGATTGCAGTCTTACCTAGTGTTAGTTGCACCTGGAGAATTTCGCATTGTGTTGGTCAACTAGCCTGGTGGTGTGAATATCCTTGGTGAATATTGACACTCCTCCACCTTTAGTGTTTCGGTCCTGGTTTGGTGGCCGAAAAGTGTGGTAAGAGTTGTAGCCTGGTATTGCAGGGGTGCTCTCTGGAGCCTTGAACCAGGTCTCAGTTACTGCACAGATATTGATGTTCTCCATTTTTAGGAGTGCCTCGAGAGAGTGCATTTTGAGGTTTAGACTTCTGGCATTGAGTAGCATTACCTTTGGATTTTGCATGCTTGTACCTGTTACGGTGGTGGTTTTGCCCTTTGCACTTTGCCTAAAAAAGACACTATAGGGGTGGTAAGAGCCTTAGCCAATAACCTGAATCCCAGGGGCAACAGGTGCAGACCATTTCTGGCAAAGCATCGTGGTCTGTCAATCATGTCGTCCCAGGCAGACAGATACTGGATCCCCTATGAATGACACCAGAAGCTTGGCCAATTGTTGAAGTCAATCATTTTGTCCTTATATTGTGGTATCATTCTGGGCGAAGGCAGGATGCTACTCAGGGCTAGGGTCATATCTGCCTGGGCCACATGATCTGAGAGCTCTTCCATGTCTCTTCATGTAGTCCAGGGAGGTACGTCTCAAGTCATTCGCTCCAACATGGACAATGACAGAGTCATATTTGTACTTGTTGTGGAGTGACTTGAGTGCATGCATTATGTGGCGGATCCTGGCACCCGACAGGCAGCTGATTGTAATTTTCTCCTTGTTCAACCTGGTGAGAGGGACATCAGTGTGCTGGACCAGGGACATCAGTGTGCTGGACTATAGCGTCACCTATGACTAAAGTGTTAGGTACATTGTCTTGCCTTAGGGGCTATTGCTGGGTGGCACACTGGTGTTGTGAACTATGTGACACTTTGGTTGTGATTGGTGTTTGTTTGCGTTTCAGCTTCAGAGGTCCTTGTTGCTTATGCAGGTTACAGTTAATGGCCTCTGCATATGTGGATTTAGTGTTACTATATGTGAGTGTTGGTGGTGTGGGTTTAGAAGGGCTATGTGTTGCTTGAGGTGTAGTGTGGGTGTTAACCTTTTCCTCTTGACTGTCTAGCACAATCTTGGGTGGAGAGAGCTTTGCTTCCACTTTGGCTATGTACGTGCATCTCTTACAGGTTGTAGTGTTGGGTGGTAGGAGGAGAAGGTTGTCTGTGTGCGAGGCAATTGTTGCATTGCCCCAGTATGCCCAAATTCACCAGGTGGACAGGAGAAATCACCGGAAACTGACCCTTGGACATGCCTGGTTTGGTGCTTTTTTTTGTAAAGTACAGGAGCTGTTTTCCCTTACCTTAGCAAGGTACTTTGCAATTATAGGCTATTTAGTGCCTACTATTAATTTCTCCTTATTAACAAGGAGAGTTGAGTGCTTATATCAGTCTAAGGCTTCCTAGTGCTTTCCAGCAGGTATTAGAGAAAGTGCTAGTCACAGGGATGCTTAAAGGTAAGATGAAAAAAATGCACACTGCAGTGTGCACTAGAGAAGTTAGATGTGAAAGTAGGTAACTTAAGTTTTACCTGTTTAAAAAGTTAAGGTTTAGTGGAGAGTTACTATTTTTAAAACAGCAAGATGGATTGAAAGGTGTGGTCACTTTTGTATTTTGGTACTATGGAATACAGTAGGATGGCCAATAAATTTAAATAGTTGAAGGGGAGAGATTTCAAAAATGATGATTTTGTGATTACTCACACAAGCCAGTGAAAGTAGAGAGGAAATGAGATATATGGTCAGATTAACATAAGAGGCAGGCAACTAGAAAGACAGTGGTATTTAACAAGACAACTGTAACTGGGTGGGAGGGCGGAGAAAAATTCTGATTCAGAAGAGAGAGAGAGAGCTGTTGTCTCTTTTGAAGTTTTAATATGCTGTTAAAGCAGAATGCAAGTAAAACACAAGGTAAAGAAAACAAACCACAGTATTCAGAATATAGAAAGGCAATAAAGTATTATAAAATACAAAAAATAAAAGCAAACTGACTTTTCCTTCACAGCAAAGTGTAGCAGAGTCTGGATGAACCTTTCTGGTAAAGCTCTGAAATGTTTTATTTTACCCCTTAAATAGAAGGTTTAGTTCCTAGCTCCACCCCCTCAGTTAACAAATGATTAACCTTAAGTGACCTCCTCTATCTTATAAATGAATCCTTAATTGATCAGTTCTAATTTCTGCCTGACTCTGTTCTAATGTCTGCTGACTCAGAAGAGAGAGAGCTGTGGTCTTTTTTGAAGTTTTAATATGCTGTTAAAGCAGAATGCAATTTGTAAAACACAAGGTAAAGAAAACAAACCACAGTATTCAGAATATAGAAAGGCAATAAAGTAATACAAAAAAATAAAAGCAAACTAACCTTTCCTTCACAGCAAAGTGTAGCAGAGTCTGGATGAGCCTTTCTGGTAAAGGTAAGGCTTGTCCACTATGGACACACTCAAATAACTCCAACTATTCTCTGTCTCATATCGCCTACTTGGAGGCGATCTCTGCCCGACTTACAAAGCCATGTCTGACCCAGCTCTATTATAAATGCTACATCTAAAGAAATCCCAATCTCTCTGCACCACACGCTCCAGAGACCTCAGCCTCATTGCCACAATCATCAGAACATGCTGGAGGGACAGGTTCATAACCCCGAGACTGCCCATGCTATGGAATAGACTTCCCATACATGTCAAGCAGAGCACCTCACTGGCCCTCTTCAAGAGAAATCTTGATGAGTGGATGGGAAATAGAAGATTCACCCCGGGATCACTCCATTGGCTGTACTCGACAGAGGCACTGGGAACTAAGGTCAGATGGCATGATGCCAGGGTAATCCTATGGGATAGGCTTGTAAAGTTTCCAGGGCCATTAGCCTACTACACACCTATGAACCTATAAGAAAAGGCTGGCTGAATATAGGACAGAGCTTGTAGGGAAAACTGAGATTTTCTGCTGTATCTGAGAAGCTGGAAGGAACAGATTGGATTAATTTTATGAAAGCACAAGTGAGTGACTGGACAGTTGTTCCACAACAGGAGTTGTTAATTGAAAGGGCACATTTTGTGTATGCTCCAAACCTGGATATGAGAAAAACTAGACTTTTAATAGTAAAGATTCAATCTTGCCAGCAGGAGCTGATTCTGACAAAACTGTGGCAGAAGGGCAAAATACTAAAAGTGGGAGACCACCAGAGTGTTTGTGGTGAATGATTGACTACTCATCGTACACCAGGAATAAGAGGAATACATTTATTCTGTTATTCAGGGAATGTCGGGAAGTAGGTGTGAAATTCAAACTGCTTTACCTAGCTGTCTTCAAAATATTTTTACCTGGAGGAACAAAATCATTTTTTGATGAAGTAATTGCTAAGGAAGAAATGTAAAAGTTTGTAAAATAAATAGTGAGCTGTGAAGCAGAAGGAGATTCTGCTTCTTGTTCTTCTGGTAATAAAGACCACAGAGAAACGTGCCAGTGAAACCTTTTCCAGTGTTTCAAAGGAAAATGCTTGATAGAGGGGAAAAAGCACAAGAGCTGACTAGAAGAATCAAGAGTATGTTGGAAATGCAGCAGTCAGGGTTTGGGAGATTGAGATGAAAAGGAATAGAACAAAAAAATCTGGAAGTATTGGACTTGGATTTTGTCAAACTTGTAGCAGACTGTAAAGCTTATGCCACACTGCATTTCATTAACATTCGGAAAGTAAAGTCATCAACTTGGAAATTGACAAATGTAGGATTACAGAGCAATAATTATATTTGTGAAACATGACAGAACAAGAAAAGATGACAATTTTGGCTATTTTTGGGCTTTGTTATACTTGTAGGAGACTCTAAAGCATGTGCCCTACTTCATGTCATTAATGTTCGGAAAAATACTCGGGAGAAGGGAAGAGAATGGAGAAAATAAACCATAATTAAAACATTTTTTCTTAATAGTACTATTTAAATAGTGCACGATTTTCTTTGCATGTTATACATTTTTTTTCAGTTATTTTTAAGTGTAATGGGGATACTAATGTAAAATCAATGTTCCTGTTTTTTTTTTCCTTTCTCTGTTCTGTCTTTCTCCTTGTTCTGTTTTAAGAAATGTAGGCAATGCAATGCAAAAAAAAAAATCTGGTTAGAGTATGACAAAAGAAAAATGAATGTGCCTTTTCTCAATTTTGCATAGAGGAATGACTGGGTTAAGACCATTGGCTTACTCTAGTAACGCATTTTAAGAGAAGGAAAGTAAATGAAGAAGAATATTGAATATTATATGACTTTTTCTAGTATTCTAGTAAACAGTTTTGTCTGGTTCTCGTGTCTCTAGCAGACAATCTGATAAAGAAAAAGGGCTTGGAGAAAATGTTTTCTGAAAGCATTCAAGTATTTTCCCACCTAAGAGAACTGTAAATATAAGATAAAACCAGACAGCATTTAATAGAAACACAGGCTATAGCATTCATGTTAGCATGGATAACCTTTCTTTTAGATTATAGGTTCATAGGTAGGTACTAGGCTGTCTGCCCAAAGGCATTTGTAAGCCTAAGCCTAGCCGGAATGTGTTGGCTTTCGCTGGCCCCTTAGATTAGTTCCCTGTGCTTCTGTCCAGCAGAGCCATTGAAGTGATCCCTGGGGTAAACTTTCTGTTTCCCATCCACTCGTCAAGGTTTCTCTTGAAGAGAGTTAGCGAGGAGCTCTGCCTAATGTAGATTGGAATCTTGTTCCAGAGCATGGGAAGTCTCTGGGACAGGAATCTGTCCCTCAGGCACGTCCTATTTATTGTTGTAGTGAGGTTTAGATCCCTGGAGCATGTGGCTCGAGAGGATATGGTTTTCTTTAGGTGGAGCATGTCCATCAATTCTGGGTTGGACATGGCCTTGTATGTCAGGCAGAGATCACCTCTGAGTAGGCAGTATGCAACCGAGTACAGCTGGAGTATTTTCGGTTGAGCTGCATAGGGCATCTGCTTGAGGCCAGAGATCCTCGTGGGGAGGAACTTCTGTGGTCTTTCCAGTTGTTGCAGGTGTCTTGTAAGGTACATCCCAAATGGGGCATTGTACTCTATGATGGGTCTGATGAATGATGCGTAGAGCGGCCCAATGACCTCTTTCGATCTGGATGCAAACACATTTGTGATTAGGTGGGCCACATAGAAGCATTTTCTAACCACTTTGGCAATGTGATTATCAAAGGAGAGTTTGGGTCCCCAGATCTCTTATTGCGTCTTCCGTATTTAGGGGGCTACCACCTATGTGGTAGTTTGTGGGTACTTTGTTTTTTCCAAAGGGGATGACTATGCACTTTTTAGCATTTAGCTTGAGACCATGGTTTTGACCCCAGGTATCTGTCTCAGTGAGACCCTTTTGAGGATGTCTGTCTCAGCCAGAGAGTCAATTATAGCCCCAGGTTTGCATTTGTCTGCGAACTTGGTGAGCCATAGTCCTTCTGTGCTTGCCTGTACCTCTGAGAAGTATATGCTGAACAGGAGGGGGTCCTAGGACTGAGCCCTGGGGAACACCACTTGTAACAGGTTTAGAGTCAGACGTAGCTCCTGCAACTCTTACCATATGAGTTCTGTCCGTGAGCTAGTTGGCAACCCATCTCGTGACGTAGGGGTTTATGTTCAGGCTGGTGAGCTTGTCTATAATACCTGAGTGGGGAATAGTGTTGAAGGCCTTTGTGAGGTCTAGGTAGGCTGTGTGGACCACCTTTCCCTCGTCTATAGCTTTGGTAACTGTCTCAAAGAAGTCCACCAGGTTTAGGAGGCATGATCTGCCCTAAACAAAGCCGAACTGGGTTGGACCAGTGTTTGGAGGTTTCCAATGTCTCTGTTAATGAGATCCATGATGATGCGCTCCATAGCTTTGCAGACCAAGCTAGTCAGGCTTATAGGGCGATAGTTCTCGGGGTCCATTGTGGCTCCACCTTTGCGTAGCAGAATAACCATTGCTGTGTGCCACTCTGTGGGCACATAGCCTGTGGAGAGGCTGAGTTTAAACAGTTTAAGTGAGGTGTTAGTTCATCTTTGAGCTCATGTAGGACGCAGCCTGGAACACTGTCTGGTCCCATTGATGCTGTGTTTTTGGCTTTGGAAAGGGCTGTTTTAACCTGAGTGTCTGTGATTTCAGGGGCATTACATTCTTCTGGTATAGTTATGGGCCCTTTTGGGGGTGAGAGGGGGGTGAAGTTTGCACTGAACCTGTCTGCCAGGATGTTAACTATGTAATTTGGTTCAGTGTATTTTGTGCCATTCTGCACTAACTCTGAGCAGATCTGAGAATTGCCACTTAGATTCTTGACATAGCTAAAGAATGCCTTGTGATTATCTTTGGAGTCCATGGCAATTTTTTTTCGAAGCTAGCCTTGGATGATTTTATGAGGGAATGTAATTTCTTGCTGATACTGATTGGGGATGTCTTCTCTTCTTGGGATTTTACTCTCTTCTGTACTAGTTTCCTCCTCCTATTGTATAGCTTGTTTATGCAGGGGTCCACCAGACTGGTTTCCTTTTCTTGGAAGAGTGAGTCTTGGTTTTGTTTGGGGTAGCACGATCCATGCATTCTTGTAGGTGCCCGTAGAGTGCATTAGTAAAGGAGTTTGCAGGTTGGACAGCATTATCCTTTAGCATGGGGGCTTTGAAACTTCCCACCTCGGTCTTAAGTAACGTGAAGTTTGCTTTTGAAAAGTTTTTCACGGTGGTTTATTTTGACCGGGGGTGGTGGCGGAATGTGGATATCCAGAGTGATTAGTTTATGGTCAGATCTAACCAGTGAGGGGTTGACCTCTAGTGTGGAACACCAGTCGCCCATGTTGATGATGACCAGGTCCAGTATGTTGTCACCCCTGGTGGGGGTGTTAACTAGTTGATCCAGGGCATTTGAGTTTATAAATTCTAGGAAATGTTGGGCCAGGGAGTTCGTACTTGAGTAGTTCTCCCAGTTAATGTTTGGATAATTGAAATTACCCAATATCAGGCTGTTTGGTATTACCTTTATGTTTCACAGTGTTTCCAAGAATGTGGAGTGGGGGTCCTGGGACATGGTGGGTGATCTGTAGCAAGCTATAATTTGAATAGCAGTTTTGCCCATTGTTAGTTGCACGTGGATGATCTCTGAAGCATCGTGCTGTGCCACTAACCTGGAGGTGTGGGTATCCTTGATGAATATGGATACTCCCCGGCCTTTTTATTTTGGTCTGGGTTTTGTGGCCGAAATGTATGGTATGAGTTGTAGCCTGGTAGTGCTGGGGTGCTCTCTGGAGCCTTAAACCAGGTTTCTGTTACTGCACATATATTGATTTTCTCCATACTGAGGAGTGCCTCGAGTGTGTGCATTTTGAGGTTTAGACTTCTGGCATTGAGCAGCATTACCCTCAGTTTTTTGTTACTTGTGCTATTTATGGCAGTGGGTTTGTCTTTTGAGCCTTGCCTGAAAAAGGCACAATGGGGGTGGCAAGAGCCTTGGCCAGTATTCGAAAGCCTAAGGGTGACAGGTGCAAGCCATCTCTAGCAAAGGAGCATGGCTTTTTGAGCATTTCATCCCAGGTTGACAGATATTGGATCCCCTTTAAATGACACCAGAATCTTAGCCAATTGTTGAAATTGATGATGTTTTTTTCTATACCGTGGTATCATTCTTGGTGAGGGCAGGATGCTACTCGTGGTCAGGGTCATACCAGCCTGGGCTACGTGATCAGAGAGCTCCTCCATGCCTCTCTTCATGTAGTCCAGGGAGGTATGGCCCAGGTCATTCACACCAACATGGACAATGACTGACATAGTCATATTTGTACTTGTTCTGGAGAGATCTGAGTGCTTGTGTTATGTGGTGGATCCTGGCACTCGACAGGCAACTAACAGTAACCTTCTCCTTGTTCAGCCTAGTGAGTGAGACGTCAGTGTGCCGGACTATAGAGTCACGTATTACTAGTGTGTTGGGTATGTTATTTTGCCTTAAGGGCTGTGATTGTGTGGCACACTGGTTTTGTGAAGTATGTGTTTAATGGTTTGTGTTGGGGGGGGTGGAGGTTGTTTGGATGTCTGCTTTGGAGGTCTCTGTTGCTTTTGCAGATTTTTATTTAGAGCCTCCGAGTATGTTTTTGTGTATTTATGTGTGCTTTTTTGCCAGTGCTGGTTTCATAGGTCTATGTGAGACTGGTGGTGTAATGCAAGTAATTCCCTTTTCCTCTTGACTGCCTGGTCCAGGCTTGGGTTGAGCTTAGCCTCCACTTTGGCTGTATAATTGCATCTCTCGCATGTATTAGTGTTTGATGGAAGGAGGAGGGGGTTGTCTGTGTACATGAGGCAATTGTAACATTGCCTCAAAATGCCCAGATTCACCAGTTGGACTAGAGAGTACAGCTGAAACTGCCCTTTGGACATGCCTGGATAGCTACAGTGAACTGTTTTACTGATTGGCTGTTAAGGTCGAATAGAGAGTCTTGTCCTTCTCTACAGTATAAGGAGGTCTAGTGCTAAGGTTTATTTGTGCTTGCCATGAGTTTTGGACAAGTGCAGGGATGAGAAGTGAATGATTTGAGTGCTTAATTTGAAAGTTTGTCTAGTTCCAAGGGAAAATTTGAAGAGTGGACTTTGTGGAGCCAGGAATAGTTATACCCTAGCTAACTGGCTCCGCCTGACGTGCAAAACAATGCAAATGCGGGTTTTATAGCAGGGAAATTAAAGAGATAAAAATTAGCCCAAAATGACCAATAAACTACTAATTACTGGGCTGAAACCACTCCTCCAGGGACAGATAGGCTGCTCAAAGCTCCCTGTCTCACAGTGAACAGAGAAACTTCCTTCTATCCAAGTCAGGTATGGGCAAACACAGAAACTTGTAACACAGCCCTGAATTTAGCACTAACCTGATAACTGGACTAAACTAGCTTAGAAAGGTGGGAAAACAAGTATATTTTTTGTTTTTCTTTTGTTTTATTCAGAAAATAAAGCAGATACAATTAAAAAAAAAACACTTTAAATGCACAGAAATGGGTATCACACTTGAGTGTGTAGCCTACAACAGTTAAACAGGTAATTTAAACACAAAAATGAATTTGTTAAAGTGCAGGCAGTAAAATAAGTACAATATCTAGCTGAAACAAGCTTTTTAAATCCCAAAAACTCTAGAAAATCAGTGTTTTAGGCGAAATTAGCTAAAGGCAGCAAGAAAATGCAGAAAAATGATAATCACTCCAAAGTCTCCCTTTTGTCTCTCTGCTGCTGTAGAACTCTACAGGGCACCAGGCAGGAGCTTGCTGAGCTGTATACTAGCAAAAAAACCTAGCTCTAGTCTGTATCAGTTTGGAACATATGCTCCTATTAGGAGGGTAAAATGTCAATGTTTGAAGATGTACATAGTTTTGTGTGTCATTATTAAGTTAATAGGTTTGGGGGTATTGGGGGAGTGTGAGCACTTTTGTTTGAGGGTTTTCAATAAAACAAAAAGTTCTATAAGATGTGACATAGGCGCAAATGGAGATGACAAGAAACAACTATATAAAAAATTAACCTGCCAGACAGTACATGCATCTAACACAAAAGCTGAAACTAGACAGCTAACAAAAAAGCTGTTCTACACAAAAGGTGGGAATAATAGTTTCTCAAGAATATGATACTTTCTGTAATGTCTTAAAACATTAATAATCTCACAGATAAATACAAAAAAGAAAGAGTGGTGGTGTAGAGTGCAAATAGCTATGCAACAGGCGACACACTTGGAAAGAACTGAACATGTGAATTTGATAAAGAAAGGTTTTCATGATGGTTATTCATCAGAATACACGTGGCAAAGGAAGAGAGTAGTACTTAATATTAATTGCAAGAGGAGCTCCAATAGTAATAGAAAAGGATAATAAAAATATAAAAAAGGTATTAAAGAATAGAGTCCTTTTTATTGAGTCACTCTAAAAAGTAAAAAAGTAAGGAAGAAGCATTAGAGGTTGATGTTCATCGTGCATACAGCTGCAGTAATCACATATGGGTTCTCTGCCATCAGGCGGGTCCTCGGTCGGCCGAATTCCAAAGTATTGGTCCGGCGTCGGTTGTTGTCGCCTTCTTCCCTGACGTCAGTGCGACAGGTGTATATAAGTCACAGCCGACGCCATATTCTTCAGTCTTTTTTGCCGCGCGGTGCCCGAAGCAGAAGCAGTTCGCAAATGCCGGTTGGCCAGCTCCTGAATTTACGAAAAATTGGAAACCGAAGTCTTCTTTAAAGCTAAGTACCCCGTTGGGTAAACTTTTCTAAGTACCCCGTTGGGTAAACTTTTCTTGCTTCAGACCGATGTCAGACAAAGTTAACAATTGTATTTCTTGTGGGAAGCAAATACCGCATAAGGATTTCCATTCCCTCTGCATACCTTGTTTAGGCCCAGACCACGACGTCTCGGGCTGTCGCTTTTGTGTGACTTTCAATAAACGCACTATTAAGCGTCGGGCGGAGTTCGCCCAACACTATTTTGGTAAAGCCTTTGATTATAAAATGTCTTCGGATACTCCGACTACCGTTTTGTCCAAAAAACGCAAGGACAAAGACCGACACGCGAGGTCCACGGTCTCCACCGACACCACGCCAAAACCGGCTACACGTGGTCCGGTTCTCAGCGAGATGCCTATGCAGTCCCTGACTACCGACGACACTTCCTTGGCGGTGTCTTCTGTACCCGAGACCGCAGGTACCTCGGCCCTTACTCAGACTACAACCACCGAAACCACTGTTAGTGTTGAACCTCCTAATGGGGACAGGTCCACTTCCTCCCAGGGTGTATTTAGGCCCTCTTATTCCTTTTCCATTAAGGCCTTTACTAAGACCAAATCAGCCATGCATCCCAAGAGGCCTGCTGCACAGGGCCCATCCCCAGGTCCCATGCCTAAAAAGCAGATGCTTAAAATGGCTGAGGATTTAATTACCCTTATCAGGGGCTCCCAGCCCCCTCCAGACAAGAGACCCAGAGTGGAGGAAGATTTCCCCCTCTTCTGAACAGGGCTCCATTATCTCAGAACATTCTGATGTAGAGGAACACTCGTACTCCCCTTATGAAGATTCTGATGCAGAACAGTCCATTCCTTCTGTATCTCCACCCGAGGATTTTTCCTTTGGGGAAACCTTGCACACCTTGAGGGAGCACTTCCATTGGGAAGGCCAAGACTTTTCTGATTCCAAGAAAAGGCTTAGGGAATTTCTTTTGTTACCTCAGCACAGAGCTCTGGCTATACCTCCTGTCCTGGACATACTTGATGATGTTTACTCGGAGGCTTGTCTTAATCCGGATTCCCTGCCTCCTGCCCCAGTCAAACCTGATAGGTACTACAGAGTTCCTAAATCTCACCAATTTCTGTTCAAAAGCCATAATGCTGACCCTGAAACCATTTCTCAAGGCCCCAAGGGAATGAAGGCCTCTACTGCTAAGAATCCACTACCTTCCGAAAGAGAATCTAGATCCTTAGAAAGGTGGGGAAAAAGGTATACACCTCGACCACCCTAGCCATGAGAGCCTTAAATTGTCAGTTCCATATGCTTAAATATCAGCAGTTTCTGTTATCACAATTAAGAAACAAAATGTCTCAGCCTGAACAACCAGATTTAAAGGAATTGCAGGATATGATGCATAGTGCAGAACAAGTGGGTAAACACACCTTACAATGTGGCTATGATGCCTTAGAGGCCTCAAGTAGAGCTGCTGTTACAGGATCAGTTATTCGCAGACATGCCTGGCTTAGGTAACAAAGCTTGCCTGATCATGTTAAAGCTAAACTGCTAGATGCTCCTTTACAAAAGGATGTGTTATTTGGTACTAATGCTGAGGAGATACTACGAAAAATGGAAGAAAAAGCTAAATCTATGCAAACTGTCAAGGCTTTTCTACAGGTACAGCCACCACGTTTTAGCAGAAATTGGCCTACAAAAAACTGGTCCTTTCCAGCCACGGACAAACCCCAAAGAGGTAGATACAGGCGCACAAGGGGCAGAGGACAATCTCAGGGATCATACAGAGGCAGACAATGGCAAACTCCAGCACCAAGAGGTGGCGAAGACAGTGCACAACAATACAGAATGCAAACCCAATGACTTCCTCCTTTTCCTGCCCAGCAATTCCCAGCTGGCAGCTCCCCTGGGAGGAAAGCTGGCACTATTTACAAGAAACTGGCATATTATCTCAACAGACAAATGGATCCTGGACATTATAAACCGAGGCTACAGATTTCATTTTCACACTCTTCCAAAAATGAGAGGCATGCCAAACCTGCCACACAATCAAAGGGCAGAGGCGCAAATACAAATTTCAAAACTCATGGAAATGAAAGCTATTCAAGAGGTTCCTACTCAAGAACAAGGTCAAGGTTTTTATTCCAGACTTTTTCTGGTACCAAGAAAAGGAACCGACTGGAGACCCATTTTGGACTTATCCATCCTAAATACATTTCTACTCGTACCAAAATTCAAGATGCTCACATTACAGCAGCTTCTTCCCATGCTGGGCAAGGAGTTTTGGCTGGTAACATTGGACCTCAAGGAGGCATACCTGCATGTCCCAATCAGACAAAGCTGCAGAAGATACCTCAGATTTCTTGCAGGTTCAATCCACTATCAATTCTCTGCATTGCCCTTTGGCTTATCTACTGCGCCCAGAGTATTCACGAAATGCCTGGCATCAGTAATTGCATACTGCAGACTTCAAGGGATACAAATTTACCCTTATTTGGACGACTGCCTGATCCAAGCAGACAGCAAACACACACTTCTGGAACATCTGGCTTATGCAACAAGGTTACTGAATTCTCTGGGATACACAATCAACAAAGAGAAATCCAGGCTAACACCATCTCAGAAAATAACTTTCCTGGGTGCCAGCTTGGACACAAACACCCAGGTGGCCTATCTTACGCCGGAAAAGCAGGGGCAACTAACTCAGTACTTCAAAACATTAGCAAATTGTACCAGGCTTACTGCAAGGAAAATCCTGCAGGCTCCGGGTTTCATGGCATATTGCATTCTTTTAATCCCATGTGCAAAGTTGCATATGAGGAAACTTCAGTGGTACCTAAAAAACCTATGGTCTCAACACAGCCACAGCTTAGAAACAGTAATACCAATAATTCCCTGTTTGCAAAACCAATTTCTATGGTGGGCCCAAGCATGCCAAACAAACACAGGCCTCCCATTCTGCAAGCCTCAAGCAAATCAAGTCATCACAACAGACGCCTCAGATTACGCCTGGGGGGCGCACATGACAGACAGGTGCTTTCAGGGCAAATGGTCCCAAAAGGAAAAGCACCTTCACATCAATCAAAAAGAAATGCTAGCAGTGATAAATGCAATTACAGCTTTCAAGGACCTCCTGCATCCAGGACAATTGCTTATAAGAACAGACAACACCACAGTAATGTGGTACATAAACAAACAAGGAGGAACACATTCATATCCCCTGTGCAGACTAGCCATGACACTTTTGAACTTGGCTATGGAATGGCAAATTGAACTTCAAGCACAGCACTTGCCAGGTTTGGAAAACACGCTGGCAGACAATCTAAGCAGAAATATGACAGACCCACACGAATGGGAGGGTTGCATCCACAGGTGTTTACAAAGATAATCCAAGCGTGGGGAAGGCCAGACATAGATCTCTTCGCCTCCCACAGGAATCATCAACTGGAAAAGTTTTGTTCAAGGACCTTTCACCCAAAGGCATGGAGAGTGGACGCCCTTTCATTCAGTTGGACAGGATGGACAGTTTACGCTTTCCCACCTCTGCCTCTTCTGCCCAAGGTGCTCTTGAAAGCAAGAGCAGACAGACCGAAGATGATACTGATTGCTCCAGACTGGCCAAGACAGCACTGGTACCCACTCCTAAGGAGCCTAACACATACTCCTCCCTGGCCACTACCTCTAATGCCTCTTCTGCTGACTCAGCACAGCTACAAAACTCTTCGCAGTCAGCTGAAGACACTCAATCTCGCTGCATGGAAAATTCCTTAACACCACAACAGACCCTACTCACCAAAGAGGTGCAGGATGTCATTCTGGAGGCCAGGAGGCCATCTACTAGGAAGACTTACTCCGCAAAATGGAAACGGTTTTGCTCTTGGAATGAGAAAAAAGGCCAGGACCCTAGAAAACTGAATTTGCCTCAGGTATTACAGTATCTAGCTGAGCTGCTGAACAGTGGATTTTCATTTTCCTCCGTAAAAATCCATGCCTCAGCCATTTCTGCAGAATTCAATATGGATCCACCTTTATTCTGTCACCCACTTTTAAGACAATTCCTCAGAGGGGCTAAGAATATAAGACCCCCAAGGAAACAACCAGTGCCAGCCTGGGATCTTAATTACATTCTAGAAAAAATAACATTGCCTCTCTTTGAGCCAGCTGCCTCAACAGATTTGCAATATTTGTCCTGGAAAACAGCTTTCCTTCTGGCCATTACCTCAGCTCGTAGGGTTTCAGAACTACAAGCCCTCATGGCTGTACAGCCCTTTCTCATCTTCCATCTGGACAGGGTCTCCCTTAGAACCAACCCGTCATTTATGCCTAAAGTGGTATCCAGGGTAGCTTTAAATCAAGCCATACACTTACCTACCTTCTACCCTAACCATCAAAACAAAGGGGAAAAGCTGCTACATTCCTTAGACATCCATAGACAGCTACGTTATTATTTGGACAGAACAAAGCCTTTCAGGAAATCTGAACAACTTTTTGTGTCCTATGCTGTAGGAACTCAAAGAAAGCCTGTTACCAAACAGACTATTTCAAAATGGATAGGCCATTGCATACGTTTCTGTTACTCCTATCATGGGAAACCTGTCCCTGTAGGCATCAGACCCCACTCCACCAGGGCCACAGCTACCTCTACAGCCTTCCTCAGAGGAGTTCCTACCAAAGATATTTTGGAGGCAGCCACTTGGAGTTCTGTACATACCTTCACAAGACACTACCACTTGCCTTTATATTCCAAAACTAGAGCAGGCTTTGCTACTGCTGTGTTGCAGGGCATTCTGGCTCATCCCAGTTCCACCTAGTGCCTACCACCCTGTGCGTAGCTTTGGGACTCTACCCATATGTGATTAATGCAGCTGTATGCACGATGAATATAGTACAATTTTGTACCTACCATAAATGTAGATGTTCGAGTGCTAATACAGCTGCAGTACAGGTTTCCCTCCCTCCCTCCCCTCTAGGTAAAGGATTAGTGGCTAACTCCTCCTCATACATCCTATTTTGGGTTATCCTCCTATGGTGTATTTGCTTGCAACTACTCTTTTTTGATAACATTGCATTGCTTGAATATATATATACATATAGTTATATAATTTATGTATTGCCTTCCTTTTGGGGGCACCTGACATCTGGGGCAAGAAAGACTGAAGAATATGGTGTCGGCTGTGACTTGTATACCCCTGTCGCACTGACGTCAGGGAAGAAGGCGACAACAACCGACGCCGGACCAAGACTTTGGAATTCGGCCGACCAAGGAACCGCCTGACGGCAGAGAACCCATATGTGATTACTGCAGCTGTATTAGCACTTCAACATCTACATTTATGGTAGGTACAAAACTGTACTGTTTTGCTGATTGTGATGATGAGGTACCAAAAGAAGTAGCAGGAATCTGTAAAACCAGCCTCAATTGCTTTTCTGAAATCAGCTTGTCTGTGTTTGTTTTGCAACATTTTCCGTCTTTTTCCTTATTTTTTTACTTTTTAGAGCAACTCAATAAAAAGCATTCTTTTTTTAAAAAAACTTTTCTTTACATTTTTAGTTTTCTTTAGTTTTTAAAGTATGTCATTAATCTTAATTATTAAATATTAATAAATATTGTTTTGTTAATGACATAGGAGCAATATTTTGCTTAAAGACTAAAATATTCTCCCTTTGTCATAATTTTTAGTCTATAAGTAAAATAGTGTCCCTCTGTCATTAGTTTATAATAGAATCAGACTTTTTTCCCCCCATGTATCCCCCTGTAACACTAATCTGTGTGCAGGGTAGTTATGTTTCAGTATACATTAAAAAGTTAACTAGAGAGAGCAGGTAGCTATTTCAAACTGATGTTGCTAACTAACAAGAATAACTTTTGTCTACATTAAACCAGCGAGCTGGCACTAGAGACCTGCAGCATCTTTGTTTTTTTTTATCTATGTGTGTATATTAATGGGTAAAGTAGAGTGTAAAGTCATTTATTCACATGTTTTCCAATGAGAGTTATGTTTTCAGTTAATTTCAGATGAGACAAAGATCTACGTGTAAGAAATTGATGCTGATATTGCTTGACCTCTTCATAAACATTCAGTCTTAATTCTTAGGGGAGACTGTGGCGAATGGAAACAGAAGTCTCGCTTTAAAGGTTAAACCTTAATCACTTTATAATTCCCCCAGAGAGTGGTACAGATCTTGCCTAGTGGCAATGATTATGCACCTCGTATTCTTCTGGTAGTTAACTAATAGGAAAGCAGATGGTGTCAGTTTAGATGCCCAGCACCATATACCCTACCCTAGGAGATATTAACACAAAGTGTAAAGACTCTGTCGCGACCTTCAAATACAATTAGGGTTTGACCCCAATGAAATCTGTTCAACATTTTGTACTGATCACACAACACCAAGTACAGGAATGCCAGTGAAATTGAATATGATGGTATGGTCACATTAAAGAGAGGGACAGGGCTTGAAGTTCATCCTTGCAAATTTGCGAAATATTTTTTCCCCTTAGTCGAATACAGAACGTTTATACCAATGATATGTGGTGGTGTGTGTGTGTGTGCGTGCGGGTTTGTATTGCCTCTCTAATGGCAGAGGGGCAGTGTTTTAGTTGAAGACTAAAACGTTGTTCCTCTGTCATCTTTACAATGCTTTTTATTGAAATTGGCTTAGAGAGACAGAGCCACAAAGCCAGTTTTAATAAAAAGCATTCTATAAATTCTCATAATAAAAATACTCTGTTCTAGCAAAGTTTTAAGTTTATAGGAGCAGACTTTAAAATCTGTCCCTATTTTTGTGCATTGCCTCCCCATTGTTTTTGGCTTTGTCTAGATTTCTTGTGTCAACTTTGCAATCCAGCTTTCTGTTGTATGCATCATTTACTGTCCCAGATGCCGCCAGAAGAAAAGACAGTTTGAGACAGTGGCTGTGAAGGAGCTCCACCTGCATGTCAGACTGGAATAGTATGTATTTAGTTTTTGCTTGATTTTATTTACAGCTTGTCCTGTAGGTTAGATTGGAATAATATGTTACTTTGTTTTTGCTTGATTCTATGAACAGCTCCACCTGCAGGTCAGACTGGAATAGCCTCTGCTTAATGGTTTTCAGAATTTATTAAGAAGTACAATTTACGAGAGAAGCCGTGAATAATGCGCATCTGTTCAACTGCTAGTAATGCCTAACAAAACTGTGCAGTGTATTAACAAGGTACATGTAGTAAAGATAATAAAGGCGTGAATTATAATTTGGTTTTTGTGCTCGTTTATTGATGTGATGGTGTGGATTAGTTGCTCTGTGTTGACTACAGGGTGTGCCGCATTACACAGGACATTGAATTTGGCTTTGCAAGACAGAACCACAGAGGGAGGGAAAGAGAGAGTCACAAAGCCATCTTCAATAAAAAGCATTCTAAAAAAGACAATAACAGTAGATTTGTAGTACAAAGGGGCTACTGGCAAGGGAGGTGAACTACAGTATCATGTGTGATGTCCGTTCACTGGCCCAGCAATTAAATAGCCTCAGTCCTCACCATTAACACCATTGTGGTAGTAAAGTATAATTTCCCTTAAGAGCACGCAGAGATCACAGTCAGTCTGGGGCTGGTTGCTCCCTTTCTCTCCAGGTCCCCAATAAGACTCCCCACTGGCACAGCTATAGGGTCCAGATCTCAGCCTAGTGGGCAAGCTAAAACCTCCAGCACCCTCTTTGTCCAACCAATGCTTCGTGTCCCTGCCAAGTAGCTGACACACACACACTTTGAGATAAGAGTTTATACAACCACACAGACACTCCTGGGGTAGGCTGGCACAGGCTGTCCAGCTGTGCCCCTTTTACCCAGACTATATGATAGTACCAGCTGCCACCACTTACTAATATCAGCTACTTAAAGGCCCTTTTGAAAGGACTGTCCAATTTATTACTGTGCAATATTATCCAAATGGTAAGTGTGACTGAACAGTCAAGGCTTATTAGAGTGACTTGGTACAGTTTCACTATATACATGCAATGTACTCTAGAGCTTAAATTAACTCTACATAAAACCGCCACAGTTGAAAGGTTTAGAAATATTTCATAGTAAATAATAAAAACATAATACAATATTTCGTAGTTCACAGTGCTAATCAAGAGTTCAGAGATCACAGAGAAATACTTAAAATAATACAGTAGAAAAGTTCTGACATCACAGAAAAGCAAACTAGTGTAATCTTCCCAATTTCCTAGCTATATCTAAGAGAAAACACTGTTCTAAATTCCTACTTACATCTAGACAAAGGCAGTGCTGAGTTGGATGTTCTCAAGACAGAATGCTCAGAGCTCTCTGATTCTCTCTCTTTAAATTGATAACACAGAGCTGCTTCACATGACACCATTCTTCACGCTTCTCTGGTGTTCCCAGGCTAACAGAAACTACATTTACATTCTTTAAACCTGGTCAGAAACCAGAGCAATAAAGGACATTTATACATGCAAATTCTAGCCATTAACTCTGGTCTTAAAACAATAGGCAGAATGCCTCCCTCTAGACAGATCAGCTCCGAATTTTGACATCAAAGGCGGTCATAAAATGCTTGACTTAGCTTTCTTACAGCAGAGTGCACTGTTGTTACATTTTTGCAGTTCAATATCCAATGCAGACTTTTCACATTTAAGAGAACAAGCCTGTGGCTTACATTAATATTTACAAATGACAGAATTTTCTATCTGCCTAGGCTGGCAACCTTCATCTATCTTCACATCATGTATTTATATTCTACTGAAAACTGCTATAATGGTGCTTAAGAAAATTCTGTGAGAAATAATCCTCTTTCAGCAAGGATTATTACTTGCAGGTGGCGACTGAAATTCGATTCAATAGTGAAGTTGTGGCTGAAGGGGCCCAGAAGGGAAATTATAACAAAGGGAGGATAGATTTTTAAAGAAGTTTATGAAAATATTTATCACAGAAGAAGTGAATTCAGCACTAGGAGTTTGGAGTGAATTTACATATTATTACCCAAGATACAAAAACTGGGCTAGGCTAGACAGAATCTACATTTCACAGGAACATGTACATTTAATTGAAGGTCTTAGTATGCACCCAATAACTATTTCATGTACTAGAGAAAACAACTGTAATCGGGATTGTTAGAAAAGGGTAGGAGCAAGTTACATAGGACAAAATGGGAAGTGTGGGATCAGTACATGCAGAGGAGGAACTTGGTTTAAAAGAAGCCAGGATTTTAATGAGCTATATAATGGCTGACTGGCAGTGACTGGATATGTTATAAGTGATGTGTAATGTTTGCATTTACAGTTGTATCAGCATTGTTTGCAATGTTTGTAACTGAGATTGTGTCTGTATGGTTTATTTTCATTTATATAAATGTAAGATTGCCTATGTCATACATATTAATTTAATAAAAATGTTTTCTTGTTTTTAAAAAAAAAAAAAAAAGAAAAAAAAAAGTTTCTGTAAAAATTTCCACCGTGATGGGGTTTTCTTAAGGAATGAACATGAACACCTAAGACTGAAACTGATTATCTGATGATGTTAATCTTCATTCATTCTTGACAGATGAGTTTGGTTCCGACCCCTCGGAACTGACTCTGCCATTATATAGCTTGCGCCAACCAAAAACACTCGAGCCAGGGCTCTACCTAGAATGCCCTTTTGCCCATACCTCAGCTCTAGTTTGCAGCTGTGAAAATTAGACGTGTCCGCCAATACTCTCAGCTAAGTGCCTTTAATTATTGCTTTTTCTAGCAATTTTTTTTTTTGAAAATCTTAACGATATTACTGTTTTAATATCCTTCTCTATTTATCTGAGTAAGTGCTTTCCGTTTTATTCTCTCCACCCCCTTTTTTTCCAAACGGTATTTCTTGTTACCATCACTGGTAACTTGCTTTTCTCCCTTTCCTCTTTTTACCTTTGGTAATCTTTGGATACCATTGGTGGTATCTTTCTTCCCTCTCCTTACCTTTTAGGTAATACTTGTAAACCATTGTTGGTAGATCTTTCCCTTCAAAAAAAAAAAAAAAAAAAAAACATATATAGTAACTTTCTGTCTTTTTTCCTTGTACTATCTATTTGTTTGTGTGAGTGCGACTAGAATGGCGTAAAACCAATAAGGGACACAGGGACATCCAGATTCAAACCATGTCAAGATTGTGGCAGAAAGATGGCCAATTCTGATAGCCATCTTTCTTGTATATACTGTTTGGGTGAGCCCCATCTAGACATCACATGTAAAATTTGTCAGGGTTTCAATGCCCATATACTAGCAGAGAGAAGAAATGAGCTTATTTTGAAAGGCTTGTTAAAATGTTCTTTTGAAGAAACCCTGTCTAAGCCTGAGACATCAAAATCATTGAAACTAGAGTCAGAAATGAGAAGCCTTTCTGTGCCAACCTCACCATCAGCACATGATGTAAAATCTCACAAGTTGCCACTTCTGTGTCTTTGGAACCAAGGGCAAAAGTACTAAATTGACTGAAAAAGTACCTTCGGCACTGACAGTTCAGTCTCCATCAGTACCGACAGTTACTGACTATTTCGGTGCTGACAACCTCTTTGGTACCAACAATATCTAATGCAGCAGCTTCACTCACCTCTCATTCGGTTCCAGCTTCCCCCCTCTGCTCAGCAACTGACTGTGCCGAAAGTCAAAACATTTATACCTTCCAGGACTAAGTATTCCCTTTCTGTGGACCCATTCTTCGGTCAGATCCCCAGCCCCTTCGTTAATAGGCCAGAGTCTACCCTTGGGAGTGTCGATCCATTCTTCCAGAAGTCTACCTGAAGTGGACGTAGTTAAATTGGTGGACCAGCTTTTGGTGGCCAGGGGTCTCCTCGCACCTACACAGACCTCTCTCCCTCCCAGTGCCAAGGCTTATTCTCCAAGGACTCCTCCAGATTATCCTCCTTCAACCTCTTTCCCAGGCTTGCAGCCCTCCACTTTGACACTCCCCGGCACTAGCTACCTCTGTGCAGACGGTGGACCTTACCTGGGCACCTGGGTCATCTCTGTTGTCTTTAGCACCATTGGATCCGTTGCACACTCGGGACCATGGTTTGGCTGTTGGTTCTGAGACCCTTTGTATGTTTGTGGTTGTTTTTATGGTGCCGTCTTTGGCTTTTGGGACCATGGCCATTCCGAACCTGCCCCCAGCTCCTGTTCTGGATGGGGCTCATCCGAGTGGGGTGTGACCCCTGTTCCAAGGTTGTCTTTCTAAGTTCCAGGCTCCCAGTCCTCTTCAGGTGAGCCTGCCTTCCAGATCATGGAGAGAGCTTTTAGCCTCAGCAGGATCCCATATGGCTCCCTCCTCGTCTGAGTGTCATATATTTGTATCCTCTGGCTCGTAGCTGTCTTAATCTACTACTTCTGGACAGTGGGCACAGGAGCTGCAGGACATCCCTGTTCAGGGTCCCTCCTCTTTGGACTCTTCCTCAGAACTTCCTCCTGAGAAGCCACTCTGTAAGAGGACTTGCAAGAGAAAGCATCTAGATTCTCCAGAAGAATCGGTCACAGAAGACACAGATTACGATGATGAAGAAGGTTCCCCCCGGTCACCCCCTGAGGATGTCTCCTTTGGAGACATCCTGGAAATTCTGAAACAGAGGGGTGATTAGAAGCCCTCAAACCCATCCTCTGAAAAATCTGTGTTCTTGCAAGCTTTTCGTGCCCGCCCATCTGCTATTTCCTGGGTGACCCCACTTGCTGACAACCTAATTAAGCTGATTGTTCAGTGGGCGTGGAAGGCTCCTGATTCCATAGAGCCCATTTCCCAGATACCAGCTAAAATTTTGACAGCCCCAGAAGATCAACTCCATTGGACAAAGGGTCTAGCAATGGATGCCATGGTGGTGGCTGTGGCCACCAAGAAGGAACTCTCCAAGGAGAGTTCTATTGTCCATCCTCCTAACCAAGAGTCTAGGACGATGGACAGATTCAGGAAGCGGGTTTTTGTGTCATCAACCTTTGCTATTAGGTCTTTGAACTTTTTGGCACATTTTACTAGACTTCAGAGGGACCTGATAACTGAGCTTTCAGACAGTCTTGCAGGAGAGCTGTATCGGACGAGGTTCGGGATAAGGTTGCCTCACAGCTTGCCACCCTGGAGTCTATCTCAAACTCGTCCATATGGCTCATTGCTCATGCAACCCAAGGGACATCTAGGGCAGCAGGTACAGGCGTTGCCATAAGGCGACATGCCTGGGTGCACTTGTGTGACTTTGCAGAACCCTTCAATTCTTTTTTTATCAGTGCTTCTGATGACTGTTCCTCTTTGTTTGGCCCAAAAGTTAGACACACAATAGCCAGGTGTGAAAAAGACGGAAAAACCCTTTCTGCTGTGGGCATTCGTTTTTCTACTCCTCAAAGATCCTATTCTAGGAATCAGAGGAGTGGGAAAATGTGGTTTAAGAAATCCCAAGCGCCTTGAGTACTCTCCCCGGGGCAGAGGGGGGGACTCTGATGGAAGACATCCTCCCCGTGGTAGAGGAGGTCTGTGTAATTAGAGCTCCAGAGATTCTTTTTCTGGACAACCCTACCAGCATTCCTGAATGGAGGCCTGATTGCTTACCTCTGAAAGCAGTCTGGGCAAGATTTTTACTGCACCAATCAGCCTGGCTTACGATAACCTCATATGCCTGGAATGTAGAGAATTATCACCAGAGGTTACCATATCCATTTCAGTCTCTTACCAAGGTTTCAAAAGCGAGTCCCCAATGTTCCACCCAGTCAGAGAGATCTAGCGGCAGTAGAAATTTTAAAAGCTGCTGCAAAAGAGAGTCATCCAAGAAGTCCCACCAGACCAAATAGGATCTGGATTTTACTTGAGATTCTATTTAGTGCCAAAAAAGACAGGAGACTGGAGACCATTTCTAGATCTCAGCCTACTGAACAAATTTGTACAACAGATGAAATTCTGGATGGTCACGGTTCAGTCTATCCTTCCCTTCCTGGAGAAGAACGATTGGATGTGGACTATAGATCTTCAGGACACATATTACCACGTAAAGATGGACACGCGCTCCAGAAGTTATCTTTGCTTCCAGCGGGTTCCTATTGCGTGATCGAAAATTGTAAACGGCGAACACATATTGAGCGAACCCGATTGGTTGAAACTTCGCACGTGTAACACGGAAATCACTGTAGGGAATATTTTCCCTTTACTTCAAAGCAGTGTGATCTGGGAATAGGAATAATTAAGTAGCGGGGGTGTGGGGGTGCAGGGGGGCTTGCCACCCTGCCTAAAGCATTTAGGTAAGTATGTTTTTTTATTTTTTTATTATATTTTCGAAATATCAAACATCACTGATATGCTGTTGACCATATGGTGTTCTATGTTTGAAACTTTCGAAAATATAATATAGATCCACTTCCAGCTAGGAGCCAGTCATTACCAATTCCAAGCACTGCCCTTCGGTCTCACCACAGCCCCCAGGGTGTTCACCAAATGCATGGCAGTCATAACAGCTCACTTGAGACTACGAGGATTCTGAGTGTTTCCATACCTAGATGACTGGTTCCTCACTGCCCCCTCCAGGCATCTACTGCTTTATGCCACAAACTTCATAGTGCACCTCGCCGAGGTGCTAGGCATTGCAGTCAACAAGGAAAAGTCACAATTGACTCCTACACAAGATCTAGAGTTCATTGGAGCAAGACTAAATATAATTTCCTGTGTAGCCTCCCTCCCCAGGTTAAGAAGGCTAAAGTCACAAGTTCAAGCAGTCATTTCCCAAAACAAACTCCGAAAACCATGGCCGCAACTATAACC
Organism: Protopterus annectens; assembly: GCF_019279795.1. Classification (NCBI taxonomy): domain Eukaryota; kingdom Metazoa; phylum Chordata; order Ceratodontiformes; family Protopteridae; genus Protopterus; species Protopterus annectens. The sequence continues at coordinate 75,124,652 of NC_056744.1, read as the reverse complement.
TTTGTACCCCTAGCAAGGTATCACACTAGGCTGCTTCAATGGCTCTTGTTATCACAGTGGTCGATTCTAACTCGTTTGATGTCCCATCCAATCTTGATGATAAATCGCTGCAAAAAGGATTTATCTTGGTGGATGAAGCTAGAAGAAAATCTATCTGGTCCCTCCTTTTCTCCCTCTTTGCCCAAAGCCATAGTGACCACGGATGGTTCACAGATGGGGTGAGGGGGCATTATGTAGGAAAGATTGTTCAAGCCACTTGGTTCCTGCAAGAAACCAGTTTGCATGTCAGCATCCTAGAATAGAGGGCAGTGCTTTTAGTGTTGCAAATGTTCCAGTTTGTCCTTCCTTCGGGGACAGTTATAATCCAATCATACAACATGTTGGTAGTCTGGTACATCAACAAGCCGGTGGAACCAGATCCTACCCAAAATGTCGGGAGGCCTTCAGAATTTGGCAATGGGCTATTACTTCTAGCCACTTTCTGATAGTAATGCATATTCCGGGAAACTCCAACATGATTGTGGACAAATTGAGCAGATACTTCATCCTGCCTCATGAGTGGTCTCTCGATCACAGCATAGCGATGCAGATCTTTCATCATTGGGGCCAGCCTTGCTGCGATCTGTTTGCCGCTTGGTTAAACAACAAATGCAGCAGCTACTTTGCCCTAATCCCCCCTTACGGGGAGTCATTGAGAGATGCTCTTCACCTCGATTGACCCTGGGACTACTTTATGCCTTTCCCCTGACTCCACTGATTCCCCAGTTGTTGAGGAAAGGCCAAATGTTGAGAAGCAAAGTAATTCTCATTGTGGCCTATTGGCCCCGCCAAGTCTGGTTCCCCTTTCTTTGGTCTCATCTGGTTCATTGCCCTTGGATTCTGGACCTAGCTCCAGACCTGCTGTCTCACCCTCAGGGCCTGGTGCGTCCCTATTTCCAAAGATCTCCATTTCCAGTAATAGCCAGGCAAAATAACTTATCCTCTTCAGTAGAAAAGATGCTTCTGGCTTCCCATAAGCCGTCCACCAGGAAACTTTACCTTAGCAAATGGAAAAGATTTTTGATTTGGGCTTGTACGAACAACATAGACCCCTTTGCAGCATCAGTTGATAAGGTCCTGGTACTTAGCATCCTTATTTGAATTGGGAAGCCTCTACTTCCACAGCTAAGGTTCAGTTAGACGCTATTTTTAACTTTCATAACGGTGTTAATGATCATTCTTAGATGTCTCATTGTTTAGGCAAGATTTTTCTTAAAGGCGCCTTATGTTTAAAACCCCCATTCAAAGATCCTATAGCACCTTGGGATTTGACTTATTCTTACAGTGCCTAGTTCAACAAACTTTTGAGCCAGCAGCTACTTGTGACCTCAAGTTTTGGTCTTGGAAAACCCTCTTCCTAGTGGCTATCATGTCTGCCAGGAGAATTTCTGAATTACACGCTTTATCTGTGAAACATCCTTATTTTTCACAGAGAGAGTTTCACTAAGAACCAACATGTTCTTCTCCAAAGTGGTATCAGAATCTAATATTAACCAATCTATAGACTTGTCAGTCTTCTTTCTGAATTTTTCAAACAAAGGTGAATCTGTTTACATCTACTGGACATCCACAGACAATTACGTTTTTGCCTGCACAGAACAAAATCTTCAAGAAAATCAGACCAGTTATTTGTATGTTTCTCAGGACCCGGATTAGGCAAACCTGTATCCAAGGTTACCTATCAAGATGGCTTAGAGATCGTGTTACCTTTGTCTATAGTCAGAATAAACTCAAACTGCCTACTCCAGTTAGAGAGCATTCTACCAGATCTGTTTCCACTTCAGCGTTTTTTCATGCTAAGGCTTCCATGTAAGAAATATCTGCAGCTGCAACTTGGGCTACTCCTCATACCTTTATCACTCATTGCAAATTAGCCATGGTCTCCAGGGGAAGAGCATCCTTTGGCTCTATGGTACTCAGGAATATCCTTCCTTAGGCCCGCCCAGGATCTAAATTAGCTGGGGACTCTGTCCCATCTGTCAAGAATGAATGAAAATCGACAACATCAGATTAAGAAGTTATGTCCTTACCATAACGTTCCATCTGTGTTGTCGATCTTCATTCATTCTTGACATCCCTCCCTCCTGTCCCCTCCAAAAGACTTCTGGAGGATTGGACCTGGTCCTGGGAGATTATAGGGTTATACCTTAGACAAGGCTTCTGTATTTTATATACTAGGCTGCAAACTCAATCTGAGGTAATGGGGAGAAGGGCATTGTTGGCAGAGTCTTAGTTCAAGAGTTTTTGGCTGGCACGAGTTATATAATGGCCGAGTCGGTTCTGAGGGTTTGGAACTGAACCTGTCTGTCAAGAATGAATGAAGATCGACAACACAAATGAAACGTTATGGTAAGAACATAACTTATTTTTTCTGCTATCCTCCAGTACTTCAAAGTAGACATTTTAAGTTTTGTTTTTGAGGACACTTGCAAGCAGAGCTGTGTCATGATCAAATGGGGCCATAGACTGGGTAAAGGATCATCTCCCCCCCCCCCCCCACAGCACCCCCCTCAGCTATTCCAGTGTCCCATTACTTATCTATTTCTCCCTAGTTACCATAAATGCTCTTCAGACATGTCAGTGTGCATACTGTTTTCTTCTTTATTTCTACAGTGATTAAAGATGAGTAACACTGATAGCCATTTGCTAAACGAAACAGTACAGACTCGCAATGTAAACAGACTTGGCACGAACATTAAGCTTCTATGCCCTTGAACCTCGCATTCATAGTGAAAACCACACTCGAAGAAAATGCATCTGGCCAGTGGCAGATTGTTTACTTTGGGGCCATTTTTAAACCATAAGCCCCATGCACACTTCTTTTGATCCATGCATACATGCATGAGTTCTTTGATGCAAGGTTGTAAGTTATATTCCTTGTGTAATACAGCACCACTTGTTAAGCAATGAAGCAAAATGTATGAATCAATAATGACAAAACTACCCATTCTAGAACATTTCAACCACGAAACGTTTGCCATTACAATTGACCAATATACACATTTTCTGCAGAAATAAGTCATTTGAATAATTCCACATTAAAGAGTCCTGTAACTAATGAAGAGGCTGCTGCTGGCAAACAACTTTATATTTCGGTGTTTCATGTATGCATTTGGTGCCTGCTGCCCTTTAAGAATAAATTGCCAAATTACATTACAAAAATGGTAAACTGGTAATACTTCAGTAGGGAATGGCTGTTTAAACTGACATCTTCATAGTTACTAGGCATTTCATCCAAAGGAAGACGCACTCAGGACTGCAACACCTTCATCTCCCTTTAAATCATCACTCCCATCTACATGATGTGGGAGTAGAAGACACAGCGTACTAACAATGCTCTCAAAATTTATAGAGCAAACTATGATGATAGCCATTTGTTAAACAAAACAGTTACACATTGAAAACAGACATAGCATGAGCAACAGTAAACTTGTCTTCCCTTGAAACTCAGCATTCCTTGAAAATGTACAAAAATTCTGTCTGTGTCATAAGTGTTAATTTATAAAGATGTTAGTTGTTAAAAAAAGAGAGAGAGAAATGTACAAAAATTCATAATGCACAGAAACTTAACAGTCTTTGAAATATACCTGCTGATGACAGTTTGGGAGTTTGTGTAGAAGATTTGGGCGCTAAGGTCCTGTATTCAAAGTACAGGGTTTGAGCCTGATTAAGTTAACCATCCTGCCATCCCCAAGTGGGGCATTTCACAAATACATAAGATCGTAGGAGATTACTAGGCTATTGACCTGGAGGTCATTTTAAGCCTAGCCTTTTCATCCTAATGTAATACCATGAAAATGCTAGTCAGTACCCAAGATTGCATTTCGTGATGACTGCCCATGTCCATGAGAGTTGTGGGTACTATCCCCGGTAAAAATTTATAGTGTCCCATCCACTCGTCCAGGTTCCTCTTGAACAGTGTCATAGAGGTGCTGTGTTTCACATGAATTGGTAGCCTGTTCCAAAGATGCGGTAGTCACTGGGAGATAAATCTGTTCCTCCAGCTTGTCCTATTAAAGTCACAGGCCATATTTAGGTCCTTGTAACAGGTAGCCCAAGTCCTGTTTGATTTACTGATATGCAGCAAGTTCATTAGGTTTGGGTCTTGAATTGCTCTATAAGCCAGGCACAAGTCTCCACTAAGAGGTCTATATGACACGGAGTATAGTGACAGGGACTTCAGTTGGTCTATGTAAGGCACATGCTGGAGCCCCTTGATCTTTTTTGTTAGAAACTTTTGAGGTCTCTCCAGTTGCTTTGTATGGTACAGCCTGAATGGGGTGTTACACTCTGTTATGGACCGATTAGTGCCTAGTATAGAGGGGTTATAACCTCTTTTGCTCTTGAGGTGATACCTTTACTAATCAAGTGTGCTATGTAGAAAGCCTTCCTTACTACAGTAGACACATGGTGGTCGAAGTTAAGGTTGCAGTCAACTTGTGATCCTAGGTCCCTTATCACTTTGAGGGTACTTAAGGGTATTGTTGTTGATTTGATAGTATAAAAGGACATTGTGCTGAAGGGAATAATGATGCATTTCTTTGCATTTAGTTTGAGACTGTGTCTAATACACCAGTTGGTCTGTGTGAGACCCTCCTGGAGTATACTGACCTAATTTGGGGATTCAATGATTGTACCAAGATGTTCTTCGTATTTCACTGTTGCAGTCATCACACTTGGGTTGTCTGTCTGCAGGTATCCCTCAGTCGGCCCGAATACCAGAGACTTAGTATTTCTGCATCGGTTGCTGTTGCCCCAGGACTGACATCGGGTAGTCAGGGTATAAAAACAGGCAGACGATGCCATTACATCAATTTTTCTTGCTGAGGAGCCCGAAGCAGAAGCAGTTCGCACGAGTGCTGGTCAGCCGCTACCTGAGTTTTCATTTCCAAATTAAATCAGCCTGAAGTCTTAGAAAGCTAAGTACCCCATTGGGGATCCTTTTTTCTTGCTCTAACTGATGTCAGAAAAAGTTAATTGTCTCGCCTGTGGAAAGCAAATACCACACTGAGATTTCCAGTCTTACTGCGTCACCTGTTTAGGCCCAGACCACAACATACCTCACTGTCTGTTTTGTTCAATCCCCGAACTATTCGTCGTCGGGCCCTTATTGTCACTAAATACTTTCGCGCTCAATCTCCATATTCTGAAATGGCTTTGGTAAGACATCCGTCTACCGATCTTCCGAAAAAACGTAAGGATAAAGACTGAGACAGACAGCACAAGTCCAAAACTGCCGATGACACGTCCATTAAGCTAGTCGCCAGTTTGCTGGTACTCAGTGAGGCACTTTCGCAGCCCAGATGACCACTTCAATGGATTTGCAGGCTGCTACCAAGACCCGTTTGAAGTCCGGTATGCAGTGAGACTCTCCTTTGACTATGGAATCTGCGGATGTCTCTACCTTGGATGGGTCCGGAGCCGCTGTGCAGGCACCGGCTTCCAAGGAAGTTCTTCACATTACCGATATTTGACACAAACCGACGACTTCTTTCGTGTCTTCAGTTCTAAATCTACTGAGTTTCTAAGGCCAAGAGTACGAGCTACGCCTAAAAAAATGACTATCCAAACTCAAGCACCTGCTTCCTTATCGCAATCTCAAATGCTTAAAATGGCAGAAGACCTGATCATGCTGAGTAGGGGAAGCCAGCCTTCCCCTGCTAAGAGAAAGAGACCTGTCCCCAGCAGCTTTAACTGACCGAGAGTCCGACGACTCCGAGGTTTCTGAATATGAAGACATGCCTTTATCTGTTTATGAGGATTCAGATGCAGAGGAATCCATTCCTTCTGCTTCCCCTCCAGAGAATTTTTCTTTCGGTTAAACCCTACATACTTTAAGAGAGCATTTCCACTGGGGAATGCTAGGATTATCCTCAGTCCAAAAAGGGACTCAAGGAATTTTTAGATTTGCCACAGCACAGACCCATAGGTATCCCTCTTGTTATGGATGTTGTGGATGATGTCTTTATGGAATCCAGTCTAACTCCTGATACTTTACCCCCTGCTCGAAGGAAACCAGACAGGTACTACAGAGTCCCTGACTCTCCCAAATTTCTTTTCAAAAATCCTACTGCTGACCCAGAGGTCATCTCCCAAGGGCCTAAAGGCATAAAAGCAACTACAGCTAAGAATCCCACCCTTTCGGACAGGGATTCCCGAGCTTTAAACAGATAGGGTAAAAAGGTATACACCTCTGCAACTCTCACCATTAGGGCATTGAATTGCCAGTTCCACATGGTGAAATACCAGCAACATATTATGGAACTTAAGTAAAAATGATCTACCTTTCCTGACTATGCAGAAAATAAAGAATTACAGGAGCATATGCATTCTGCAAGCCAAGTCAGCAAGCATACCTTGCAATGTGGGTTTGACGTCCTAGAAGCATCTTGCAGGGCAGCAGTCACAGGTTCTATACTCAGAAGGCATGCTTGGCTTAAGGAGCAGACCTTGCCAGACCATGTCAAATCAAAATTACTGGACGCTCCTTTGAACAGGGACAATCTGGCACCAAAGCAGAAGAGGTTTTAAAAAAGATGGAAGAAAAAGCTAACTCTATGCAGACAGTCAAAGAATTTTTGCAAGTGCAGCCTCCAAGATTCAGTAGGCATTGCCCCTCGAAACAGTGGTCCTTTCCAGCCCCCTCAAGGCCATCTAGATCCAGGGGAAACAGACCCCCCCCCAGATTATAGTCTTAGGGTATGCAGAGATTAAGCAATGGAGTACCTCCACGTCTAAAACTGGGAGTGCTAAGCCCATCCCCTTATGGAAAGAATTCACAATGACTTCTCAACTCCTCTCCTCACCTCTGCCCATTTGCTCATGCCCCAGGAGGAAAACTTGCCCACCATGCAAAAAACTGGACTTCCATCACCAAAGACTGATGGGTCCTCAACATTGTATCCCAGGGGTACAAATTTTACTTCCACACACTGCCAACTCCAAAAGGGTTCCCAGACCTTCCTCCAAACCACTGGGCAGAGGCACAAAACCAAGTTCAATCCCTGCTGTCCATAAGGCAATTCTACCTGTTCCTGCAGAACAGATAGGTCAAGGGTTTTATTCCAGACTTTTCCTGGTACCCAGAAAAGAGGGTACCTGACTCCCAATCTTAGATCTTTCCTTTCTAAACACCTTCCTGGTGGTACCAAAATTCAAAATGCTCACCCTTCAGCTTCTCCCTATGCTGTTCCAAAGATGCCTGGTTAGCCACCCTAGAACTAAAGGAAGCCTATCTGCATACCCCTATCGGGGACTCATGCAGGAAATATTTACGTTTCAGGGCAGGATCTATGCATTATCAATTCTCTGCACTTCCCTTTGGCTTATCCACTGCTCCAAGAGTCTTCACAGAGTGCCTGGCTCCAGCCATTGCTTATTACAGACAAAGATTCAAATATACTCTTACTTGGACGATTGCCTGATTCAGGCAAGACAGTCAGGAAAAGCTGTTGCAGCACCTGATATTTGTAAAGGACCTTCTAACCTCCCTGGGGTACACTATCAACAAAAAGAAATCGAAACTAGTCCCCAGTCAAAAGATTGTATTCCTGGGAGCAAGCTTGGACACAGCATCCCAGATGGCATTCCTTACTCTACAAAAACAAGCCTAACAGGCTACTTCGCTCAAATGGCCACCAGAACCCAGCTAACGCAAGGAAAATTCTGCAGGCTCTAGGGTTCATGGCCTCTTGCATTCTACTAATTCCATATGCCAGACTGCATATGAGGAAACTTCAGTGGTGCTTAAAAAGTCTTTGGTGCCAGCATTCTCAGAACCTGGAAACCATCATACCTTGTCTAAGGATAGAGTTTCTTTGGCGGGCAGCAGCATGCAACCACAACAAAGGATTTCCCTTTACACTACCCCACCCAGACCCTAACCACAGACGCCTCAGACTATGCCTGGGGGGCACATCTGGATGACAAGTGCATTCAGGGTCACTGGAAACCAAAGTCAAATTCATCTGCACATCAACCAAAAAGAGATGCTAGCTGTTCAGCATGCTCTGACAGCTTTCAGAGCCCTACTGTCACCAGGACCCTGCTAATAAAAACCAACAACACCACAGTGATGTGGTACATAAGCAGGGGGGAACCCACTCTGCAGGCTAGCCATGACCCTGTGGAACATGGGTTTAACCATGCATATTCATCTGCAAGCTCAATTCCTGCCAGACAAAACTCTCTGGCAGACGACTTAAGCAGAAATCTCCTAGACCCACAAGAGTGGCAATTAGACCCCAACACTTTCAGCCTTCTAACGCAGAAATGGGGGACCCTGGAGGTGGACCTTTTTGCCTCCCCCTACAATCACCAGCTCAGCAAATTCTGCACCAGGATACCTCACAGCAGGGCCTGGAAAGTGGATGCCCTATCCTTCCAGTGGGTAAATCTCTCAGTCTATGCATTTCCCCCTCTGCCTCTTCTTACAAGAGTATTACTCAAGACAGGAAAGACCAAGGGCACTCTTGATTGCCCCAGACTGGCCACGCAAGCACTGGTACCCACTACTGTGCAGTCTGTCACTGGTGCCACCATGGCACCTACCCCAGATCCCAACCCTCCTTACTCAGCAGGAGGGACAGATCTTGCATCTGCAACTGCAAACCCTGAACATTGCAGCCTGGCTTATTTCTTGAATTCTCCCCCAGTGGCCAGCCTAAGCAAGCAGGTGCTGGACATCATTCTTGAAGGCAGAAAACCCAGTATAAGGAAATCCTATGCTGATAAGTGGAAAAGGTATTGTTCCTGGATTCACTCTAAAGGAGTGGACACAGCACTGTCCTCCTTACCTCTAATCCTGGATTACCTAGCAGATATACTCCACAGAGGCCTTACCTTCTCTTCCGTTAAGATCCATGCCTCTGCCCTCTCTGCTCATTACAACACTGAGCCACCTCTCTTCTCTCACCCTGTCATCAAACAGTTCCTGAGAGGGTCCAACAACTTAAGGCCACCAAGGAGAGCCCCCACCCCTGCTTGGGACCTTAACTTTGTGCTGGAAAACCTCACGCTACCCCCTCCCCCTTTGAGCCTGTAACATCAGCATATTTAAAATTCCTCTCATGGAAAACAGCCTTGCTTCTGGACATCACTTCAGCTAGAAGAGTCTGAGTTACAATCACTTATGGCTGTGGAACCTTTCATTATTTTTCATGCTGACAGGGTCTCCCTCAGGACTAACCCTACTTTTATGCCTAAAGTGGTGCCCAGTGTCTCTCTCAACCCATCTATCCATTTGCCAACCTTCTTCCCTAATCCTCAAAATAAAGGGGAAAGGATCCTGCACTCTTTAGACGTGCACAGACAGCTCAGATTCTACCTTGATAGGACTAAGCCCTTCAGGAAATCTGGCCAGTTACTAGTCAGCTTTGCACCAGGAGCAGAGGGCAAGGCCATATCAAAACAAACAGTCTCCAAATGGATAGCACACTGTATCCATTTCTGTTACAAACACCATGGGAAACCACCCCCTCTGGGGGTCAGAACGCATTCCACTAGGGCAACTTTAACCTGTACAGCATTCCTCAGGGGAGTCCCTACCAGGGACATTCTGGAAGCTGCTACCTGAAGTTCTGTTCACACCTTCACCAAGTATTACCACCTGCCTATCTTTTCCAAATCCAAGGTGGGTTTTGCAAGTCTTTCAGGGCATACTAGCCAGCCCCATCTCTTCTTGACTGCCTCCACCCATTCCTCAGCTTTGGGAATCAACCCGTGTGTGATGACTGCAGCAGTGAAACACGAACATAGTACAGTTGTGTACACTTAACATAAATGTAGAGGTTCAAGTGTATTCATTGTTGCAGTCCTGGTTACCCAGCCTCCTTGTGTGTGTGTCTCTCTCTGTCTCTCTCTCTCTCTGTCTATCTGTCTGTCTCTCTCTCTCCTCACCCCTTACAGGGCTATTGGTATTTACTTTTTACTGGTTGTGTTTTATCCACCATAACCTACCTCCCTATTTGGGGGGCTCCTGACATTTGGGGCAAGAAAAACTGATGTAATGGTATCGGCTGGCTGTTTTTATACCCCTGCCGACTTGGTGTCAGTCCTGGAGTGACAGCAACCGACGCAGAAATACTAAGTCTGTGTTATTCGGGCTGATTGAGGGCTACCTGCAGGCAGATAACCCAAGTGTGATGACTGCAACAGTGAATACACTCGAACATCTACATTTATGGTAAGTGTACACAACTGTACTTTTTCAGTCGTCTGCAAACTTGGTCAGCCACAACCTTTTAATTTTGACCCGAACGTCTGAGAAATGTATACCAATAGTAGAGGGGCCAGCACCGATCCCTGTGGCACCCCACTGGTAGCATGTCTGCTGGTTGATGTGGTGTCACCCACTTTGATAGTGTATGTCCAGTTTGTGAGCCTGTTGGCAACCCATTTTACAAAGAAGGGGTTTACATTCAGTTTGCTAACACAGACGCACACACCCCCGCCCACTCCTTTCTCTGTGTTCACTAATCTGTTCTCTGTGTGTTTCATCTAGAGTGACCCATCGTGTTCATCTGGAACAGCAAATGCTTGTCATTCTCCATAAAAATCCCAGCACACTCTATAAGCACAAACACTACACTGTGTACATCCTTAAAAAAAGAAAAAAAAAAACAAAAGAAAAAACAGCTGGTAAACGCACACCGTTGCAACAAGCAGATACCAGCAAAAATAAAAACAGCGGCATCACGAAATACGGCTCCAAACAGCATATATTATAAGCAAACTTTTAATGACAGATTAGCACTTTCACCACATAAGTGGCTTCTTCACACCATGAACATACATAAATATAAAAATAAAAAAGCAAACATACTTTATATACTTACAGATAATGTTCCTTACTTTCAAATCCTCATTTATTGAACCATCCACTTAGCCATACGTCCACACGCAAAGTGAGTGACATCAGCAATCCTTTTCCCTTATAATTTAAAGGCCTACTCTTGTAAACTACATAAATTAGTATGATTGTATATAATAAAACATCACTCAAATGGATATACAATATAAACACATATGGTTTTACAAATTTACATACTAGCATAACCAAAATAATGAGCACCAAATACACTAAAATAATGCATTTTAGCTGTTAGAAACATGCTTCTCATTACTTATAAGCAAGCTAGTAGATTGAATCAGTAGAAGGAACACTGATGACAGTATATCATTGAAAAACAAGGTTGACTGCCCTAATAATGACACTTGCTAGCCATTCATACAACCATGTGCTTTATTCCTATGATTGTCATAATACATTTTGGCAGACTAACTTAATGCATCCATAGGAGAATTGCTAGAAACAGTGTAACAAAAATGCTTGTACATTTTTACATACATGTCCAAAATAGTAATAATAAACCAACTGCACTAAAATTAATAAAAACATCATAACTACTAAAACATATTCCACATTACTAATGAGCAATTAAGTATATTGGATGA
>NC_056744.1:75100659-75108159 GCF_019279795.1 Protopterus annectens | reverse complement strand
AGTTGGGTGTTAAAAAAGTTAGTCATTATATCAACTCAAAAAAAGAAATGCTTGCAATAACATATGCACTTAAATAAAAATGACTAACCATAAAAAACATTTTAAAATGCCAGTTTCCTAGGTTTCAGAACATAAAAGTCTGAAGTCTGATTGGGGTTGTAGATTGTTAAAGAATATGCTTAAAGATGTGTTTAGATTGTCAGTGAATTGTTAAAAAATTTTTTTTCATTATTACTTTACACTGATAAAAACATGTAATAAAATATCCTTAGTACTAGATTTACTAATTAATTAATTGTAAAATTGCCAGGCTATTTAATGGAGGTTACTGCACACTGCAATTTGTTTTCACTTGATAAAGCTCAGGATTGCCTGAGCGAAAGCGCTTGTGTGATTTTATCTGTGACTTTTGGAATACTTCAGAAATAAAAATACAGCCTTGTGGACTTTAGCAGAGTTCTGGTTCCTTTCTTCAAGGTCGTGGATTATTCTTTGCTTGTCTTTGGTTTTTTGTGCACTACTTCACTTGATCTTGTCTGCCATGGCCAACGGAGAAGAAACCTTTAACCCAGGAGAAACTCCTGAAATGCTGAAAAACACTACAAACGATCTTCCTGTGAGCAGAGCGGAGTTCAACCAAGTACTGGTTGCACTCAAGGAGCTCACTAACTTGCTGAAACCCACTACGGCTGCTTCACCAGGGCCAGCTTGCAACCAGCAGCAAGCACTACAAAATAACTTTGGATTACCGGTAATTGCGGACCCGGAAGAGGGTACAAGCTCCACTATATCCTCCACGGACATGTCTGGCGCCGGATCCAAAAGAAACAACTTTACTCGTCGCCATGAAGCTACCGAGCTCCTGAAACTAACGTACAACTAGGGACCAATGGAACTAGTAATCCTGCTTTGAAACATAGAAACAAGGATGTAAACTTTACAAAATGGGCTGGACAACGCTTCACCTTTTCTAAAGGTAGTAACAATTCTAACAATTTCTCTAACTTTGATCAGAGCATGGACTTGTTCAAGGACAAATTATACTCCTTAAGGAGTACACAGCTAGAGATAGACTACTTGAATGAATGTCTGAGAGTAAAACGTGTCCCGAAGGGCTACGCTTTTAAATTTCCAAACAATGTCCAGTATGGTACTGATTATTATTTTAACTTGTGTGAGATTTTTGATAAAGCTGGATTGGAAATGTTGCATGTAATGGTAGGGGAATATGAACTGAAAGCACAAACATTAATGAATGAGCTAGACACTTTAAACAATGAGTTAACATCTAGTACTAATTTTAGTGCTTTTAAACCAAACTATGACAAGGTTTTTGATAATGTTGATGTTTTTTGTGATAAGATTCTTAACAGAAAACTAAGAAAATTAGAACGTGATCTCATCGAATACAGGGATGGCCTTGCCTACCCTAGCCCCAATGGTTACAATAAAACTTCTTCCAAAAACAACACCACAAACACAGATAGGGCTAGTGACACATATGACAGACAAGAGGAACCCCTTAGAAGAAGTGAAAGGCTAGCAGAGAAGAACAGAAGGGTACTAACAACCAGGATTTTCAACAGAACCCCGGCCAGACCGGGGTTTGGGGACAGAGACAAAGACAGGCACCGAGGTCTTGGAATTTTGTTCACTAACAAACCACCATATACCAACTACCCTAACACCCTGGATGATCCTATAACTGACCAAGCCCCAAATCTGGGTTTACACAATCAAAACCCTACTAATATTGAGGGTAACTGCACTATTTTAAGGAGAAACAACTTTGCCATATACAATTACACGGACATGAACCTTCCTACAAATGCTTTTGATATTTTCACCCGAGGGCTACATTTTGTCCCAACTAAACCCATGAATTTAACACAAGCTTTGATAGATTTAAAAATGTTTACCAGAGCTTTAAACTTAAATTTGATTTTTAAAGGGCAAACACTTAATGCAGCAGGCCCAACGCATACAAGTCTCTTTAACCCCCCACTACACCCAATAATCCTCTTTTTTGAAAAGTTAGTGGAGAATGACTTCAGGAAAGTATATAATAATCAAGAAATCCTACTTCATCCAAATTTTTCTGAACAAGAAATGAATTTTATTGAACACTTGCATGAAGAAAAAATCAGGGTCATGAAACCTGATAAAGGAGGGGGAATTGTCCTTATGTTCTCAGAGGACTACGAAGCCCACATGCACACTATGTTGCAGAATGATGAACAATACGAGACGGTTTCACGAAACGAGATCAATATAGCCTTTGCTGAGATCAAGTAGGATTTAGTGACCTTCTATTACAACAGGCCATCAATGAAAAGGTCTACAACTACTTACATGTGGAAAAGCCCAGAATACCAGTCATCTTTGGGATACCTAAAACCCACAAAGGAATAAATCCACTACAATTCAGGCCGATTGTATCAGGAGCAGGTGGAGTGACTGAGCCCCTGGGAAAATTTATTGATTACATGACCAAAGAATACACGTCTTTATTGTCCCATGTCTGCAAGGATTCTTGGCACTTCCTCCGGGACATTCCCACCTCTTGCTACTCCCCAGACACCTTAATGGTCACAGTGGACATCAAAGATCTGTTTTCTAGCATCCCCCATCAAAAAGGTTTGGAATGGTTTGCCCAATTTCTAGGCCAGAAGACAACCCTTAGTAACAAAATGTCCAACTTGCTTACCGAAATGATGGAGATGGTTTTGTCCAACAACTTCATCTTTTTTAATGGTGAATTATACCGGCAACGCAAGGGGGTTGCCATGGGGGCATCTTGTGCATCCTTCTACGCAAATGTAGTATTGCACATGTGGGAGCATACATTCGTTTTAATACCCCCATGGAAAGATCACATTCTTTTCTACAGACGTTATTTGGATGACATCTGTATTTTATGGTCTGGCTCTGAAGGGAACCTATCTGAATTCCTTACACACATCAATTCAACAACGAATTTCCTACAATTCACACACACAGTGGATAAGCACGAACTTCATTATCTGGACATTACTCTTTACAACGACTACAATCAGAAAATTTTCCATTCCAAACTACATCGCAAGGCAACATTTTCTAACTCCTTGCTACACTTAGAAAGTGCCCACCCACCATATCAAAAGAGGGGGATCATTAAGGGGCAGCTCATCAGAGCAAGTAGAATATGCAGTACAGAGAAAGATTTTGATTCTGAGGTGGAATTTTTGAAAAACCTTTTCTTGGAGAGAGGTTACCCTCTGGAACTATTTCTAACTCTAGCAGCAGAGGTAAAATCTGCACGACATTCCCTCTACAAACCAATACTAGGGGGGGTTTTGTACCAGTGACCAACAACACACAAAACAAGGATACTGTTCACACTAACAGTTTTGCACACACATACTCATCAAATTCCTATGAATTGAAAGAAACAATCTTACATCACTGGCCGGTTTTAACCCTCTTTGAAGAACTAAAGGACTACATACCACCTAAACCCAGTTTTGTTCGTAAAAGAAGGGCTAATTTAAAGGAATTATTTGAAAGAAATCAAAGAAAAAAGATGAAGGTAAAACAACCAAGGCTGGGCACATTCAAATGTGGTGCCTGTGCCC
This sequence comes from Protopterus annectens, assembly GCF_019279795.1. NCBI lineage: Eukaryota > Metazoa > Chordata > Ceratodontiformes > Protopteridae > Protopterus > Protopterus annectens. The sequence continues at coordinate 75,104,545 of NC_056744.1, read as the reverse complement.
AGTGTCATGCCATATCCAAAGAAACAGCACCATACCTCCCGTCTAGGAACTACAAGATACACCCCACTGGATTTTACACCTGTGCCTCTAGAGGGGTCATATACTTGGGGATGTGCACCGACTGTCAAAGTTTCTATGTGGGCAAAACTGAGAGGGAATTAAGAAAACGTATCTACGAGCATCTTTATGACATGACCAGGAAGAAGGAAACCAACGCCTTCTACAAACACTCACTCTCCTGCCCAGAACCCAAAATCCAGTTTCTAGTTCTGGAACAGGTTGAGCCAGATGCAAGAGGTGGTGACTGGGAATCCACCTTGGGCTACCGTGAACTATTATGGCAGTTGAGACTGAATGCAGGGAAGCCACCAGGTCTGAATGGGATGATCAGCATTAAACCGGTCCTCAAGCTTAGGAGGGCTAGGTTATAACTCTCACACTTGACCCGCTTCATACCACAGCATCCCCACACAGCATATTAAATTATTGAACATCCACGGTTATAGGATTCCGACTAATAAATCAAATTCTATATGAAATGTTATATGGATGGGCATTAAAAATATCTCACGCATATTTTATTACATGTTTTTATCAGTGTAAAGTAATAATGAAAAAAAATTTTTAACAATTCACTGACAATCTAAACACATCTTTAAGCATATTCTTTAACAATCTACAACCCCAATCAGACTTCAGACTTTTATGTTCTGAAACCTAGGAAACTGGCATTTTAAAATGTTTTTTATGGTTAGTCATTTTTATTTAAGTGCATATGTTATTGCAAACATTTCTTTTTTTGAGTTGATATAATGACTAACTTTTTTAACACCCAACTCTAAAGCACCACACCTTAGTACTAGATTTACTAATTAATTAATTGTATAATTGCCAGGCTATTTAATGGAGGTTACTGCACACTGCAATTTGTTTTCACTTGATAAAGCTCAGGATTGCCTGAGCGAAAGCGCTTGTGTGATTTTATCTGTGACTTTTGGAATACTTCAGAAATAAAAATACAGCCTTGTGGACTTTAGCAGAGTTCCGGTTCCTTTCTTCAAGGTCGTGGATTATTCTATGCATGAATCATCACTGTTCCATCTGCTGAAAATAATATTAATTTTGGTGGAATGTAGTACTTTGGATCAATATTTATTATCAGCGTATGCAATGCAGTACTTTAGGGATATATCCTGAGTTGGTAGTAGCAATAAGACTATTGTATATGGGCTTAACAGCTATAGAATAACATTTTTTGTGCACCATGATATACAATATACTTCTATGTTTAAATATTCTTGTTACATATTATGTTTGAAACTAGTATATAGGTTGATGTACTTGTGTCTTCTAGTTTCATACATGGCTCCATAGTAAATATTTCATAGTTATTGTTTACTTACATTCACATATTTATGGATCTTAGCATTTATTTTGTAGTTGGTATGTTGGGTCTTATAGTTCACAGGTTTTTTAGTTAGGGTCTATCCATATTTGAATTTTTATGGATCTTAGTATCCACTCTCTTGTATGGTAGTTAGGATGTTTTTCGAGGTTATGTTGCTTTTAGTAGCCAATTTATTAGCTGCATGTATTAGCTTGCATATATGCACCGCGATGTATGTTTTTAGCATGGTGTTATTTTATGATATATAAGTTTGTATAATTTATATGACTACACCTTTTAAAGTATAGCAGATTGGGCTGCTGACGTCACCCAGTTTGCATATGGATGCATGACTAAATGAATGGTGAGTTATTGTTCCTAGTAAGGAAGCTAAATTTGTTCCCTGGTGTTATATTATATTTTTAGCGATCCTTTTATGGATTTATTAAATCAGCTTGCCTAAATGTACTGTGAAAATTATAAAAGTACAGTGCAAGACTGAATGAATGGTTAGTAACTGTTTTTAGTAGGGCAGCTAAATCTGCTTCTTAATGACATTGATTCTAGTGATCTCTTTATTCATCCAATATACTTAATTGCTCACTAGTAATGTGGAATATGTTTTAGTAGTTATGATGTTGTTATTATTTTCGTGCAGTTGGTTTATTATTACTATTTTGGACATGAGAGTGTGTAAAAATGTATAAGTATTTTTGTTGCCTGTTTCTAGCAATTCTCCTATGGATGAATTAAGTTAGTCTGCCAAAATGTATTACGTCAACCATAGGAGTATAGCGCATGGTTGTATGAATGGCTAGCAAGTGTCCTCATTAGGGCAGTCAACCTTGTTTTTCAATGATATGTTGTCATCAGTGTTCCTTCTACTGATGCAGTCTACTAGCTTGCTTATAAGTAATGCGAAGCATGTTTTTAACAGCTACGATGCATTTATTATTTTAGTGCATTTGGTGGTCATTATTTTGGTTATGCTAGTATGTAAATTTGTAAAACCATATGTGTTTATATTGTATATCAATTTGAGTAATGTTTTATTATATACATAGCATACTACTTTATGTGGTTTATAAGACCATGCCTTTAAATTATAAGGGGAAAGGATTGCTGACATCACTCACTTTGCATGTGGACGTATGGCTAAGTGGATGGCTCAATGAATGAGGATTTGAAAGTAAGGAACATTATCTGTAAGTATATAAAGTTTGTCTGCTTTTTATTTTTACATTTATGTATGTTCATGGTGTGAAGAAGCCACAGTACATGGTGAAAGAGCTAACCTGTCATTAAAAGTTTGCTTATAATATATGCTGTTTGGAGCCGTATTTCGTGACACCACTGTTTTTATTTTTGCTGAAATTGATTAATATATTTATTAGCATTTGTTTACCAGTAAAGTCTGACTGGGCCATGACAAGCCCTTTTTCTGCAGAGACCCATGGGAGGCGGGGGGGGGGGGGTGGCTCCACAGTTAACAAATCTTATAAGATGATGTACAGATGCAATAAGGTATTATGATAGCAAATGTTATACATCATCATACACAATAGAAATTCATACAAGAAGAGCTGTCTTTAAGGGGCAGTGAAGCCAAAATGCTAGAGAGTTTTACATGCGTGCCTTTGTTAAACTCTCAAGTGAGGAAAAATAAGTTATACCTTCAAAATGATTTAGCTTATTTTGCTTTGTGTATCAGTCTAATAGTGTTAATAATGCACTCCACAGAATGCTACTGTTATGTATGATCTGGCTTATGAAGTTAAAAAAAAAAAAAAAAACAAACAAACTATTGTGTCATTGTAGAAATACAACCCTGTTATTTTGTACCCGAAATAAATAAGAAGCTACAAGTAACTGGGTCAGTATGTGTCCATACAGACTTCATTTGACATGTTTTACAGAATTTAAAATGAACATTTTTTTTCGGTTTACTATCAAATGACTGAAAATCAAAAGACTGAATCCCAAAAAGACTGAAAATTCAAAATATTGAATACATTTTTAATGCATGGGGCAAGCCCCCCTGATTCCCTCATGTGGGAGACTGTGCCCCCCACACCCCCTGCCAAAAATATATGCCAGCTGCAAGATCGCACAACAGTGGGGAAGCAGCAAATTCCATCATCCAGTATTTTGAATTTTCAGTCTTTTTGGGATTCAGTCTTTTGATTTTCAATTATGTGATAGTAAACCATTTGTTTCACTTATAGACTTGAAAGTTTTGGACAGTATTTTTTTCTGAAAGCATTTTGTTCTGTTTTCTCCTTACTAGATGCAGTGCGCGGTGTAAAGGGGTCAGCGTTACTTCACTTTGTCCACAAGGATGATGAAATTTATTCGCCTGTCTTGCGCAAGTTATTTAATGAATCACGGAGCATATTTGTGGCACTACAGAACAGCAGTGAAGAGGGAACTGTCAAAACAAAGAGACCTCAGTGAGTTGTCTGTATTTTATTGCATTGCATATGTAGAATGTGTAAAGCT